>NW_019524900.1:73541-99827 GCF_002814215.2 Seriola lalandi dorsalis | reverse complement strand
CATGAACACTGACCTTAACTGAGGCAAGTGAGGCCTGCAGTGCTTTAGATGTTGTTCTGGGTTCTTTTGTGACTTCCTCGATGAGTTGTCGATGCGCTCTTGGAGTAATTTTGTTAGGCTGGCCACTCCTGGGAAGGTTCACCACTGTTCCATGTTTTCTCCATTTGTGGATAATGGATCTCACTGTGGTTTGCTGGAGTCCCAAAGCCTTAGAAATGGCTTTGTAACCCTTTCCAGACTGATAGATGTCAATCACTTTGTTTCTTGTCTGTTCTTGAATTTACATAATCATAATGAAGTACCAAAACATAACCATATAATACTGAGGAAACATAGATGTATAGAAATATAGAAAGGCTCCTCAAAGCACAATAGAAACACATCAAGCCAGTAGCTGTTACACCTTCAACACATCTATATTCTAAAAAGATATTAAAGAAAAATATACAGATGTAGAAAACACTAACGGTGCACGAAATCAGCTCTTGATAAATAAGACAGAAATAAATAAATGGACACAGGAATACACAGATACCTGAAGAGAACATGGCAC
This sequence comes from Seriola lalandi dorsalis, assembly GCF_002814215.2. Classification (NCBI taxonomy): domain Eukaryota; kingdom Metazoa; phylum Chordata; class Actinopteri; order Carangiformes; family Carangidae; genus Seriola; species Seriola lalandi. The sequence goes on along the minus strand of NW_019524900.1, from coordinate 99,274 downwards.
ATATATAAAGATATATATAAAGATATCTGTGGACAACATGGAGAGTCAAAGGAAAGGTCTTCAGACCGCGTGGTGTGAAAGTGCTCAGTGTATATATCCCGAGTACAGAGTCAATATCACTTCTATAGTTTCAATGCCAGTGTATCTGAGAGTGGATATACTGTGCTGGGCTTTTTACACCCTGGTAACAAACAGCACATCTGTGTTCAGTAATCCTAGTTTTAAAGGTTCTAGTTGATTTTCAACATAAGGAAGCCCACAAGGACATTTAATATTTTATATATATATTACATATTCCACATTACAAGATATAATGCTCTTGATACTGAAGATTCTTCCTGAGTGAGGACGACTGAAAGTATATAAACACTTTTATATGTGAAATGACACTGTTGACAATTCCCACATTTGTAACTGGCTGGAGGGATGTGACGGAGAGAGAGTGTGAAGCAGTGGGTGGAGGCGAGTTTGCTCTTACTATTACCAAGATGTGGTGGTCTTTTATATAAAGGAAGGATTATTGAACCAACTTTTCAGTGAGGGGTCTGAATCAATGATGTGCCAATGCCTCTTCCAACAGGTGAGCACCGAACACAACAGGTGACCCTGGATACAGATTCCTTTGATTTAACTCTGTTAAGATATTCAGTTTGTGAGATTTCATCAAAGTGCCTGGATGCCTCTGTGATCCACTCCTCCTCATAAGCCCCTTTTTTCTGAAACGATCCTTAAGTGGAGCTGATTGATCCTGAAAATCCTCATCCGAGCTGCATATCCTTCTGATCCGGCTGAATTGTGAGATAGGGAGGTGTAGTGTGGTAAGAGTCGCCACGTATCAATGAATTTTTATCTGTACGTTTCTGATTAGAAATAAGGTTTTAAGGTATTCCCCTCTCTGATCAGTAGAATTCACAGATATAGAAAACCGAATTGATTTTTCAAATTAATGAATTTAAAACCTTCAGCTCATCACGTTGTTCCTCAGACTGTTCCACACTTTATATTCCTTCTTCTTACACAGTGTAGCAGACACATCCCTCTCCACCAGTCTACAGTATATGTCCTTTCCTGTGACTGTCCACAGATATCTTTATGTCCCTGTGTTCATTTATATATTTCTTATTTATCAAGAGCTGATTTCATGCACTGTTAGTGTTTTCTATATTTGAGTCAACAACTGAGGGTTGGGTCTACTTTTTTTTAATTTAATTTGATTGATATTTTGTATTATATGGTTATGTTTTGTTACTTGTGATTGTGCATATGCATATAATGGGTTTGCACATAGATCATGTGACTGTCGTGTGACTGGACACTATGAACATTTGTGAGTTATGGCCGCAAACGTGTTTTGTGAGGTCACAGTGTGACAGAAATTCACAAGACCTGACCTTGAACTTTGACCTTTGACAACCAAAATCTAATCAGTTCATTCTCGAGTCCAACTGAATGTTTTTGCTAAACTTGAAGAAATTCCCTCCAGGTATTCCTGAGATATTGCGTCCACAAGAATGGGATGGATGGACGGACGACCCGGAAACAAAATGCCTCTGGCTCTGACTATGCCGAGATGATTCAACGAAACATTTCTTCAGTACTTGTCAACTACTAGTCACTACTAGTACTAGTCAACCTGAATATCACAAACGAAACTGTCAATCAGAACCCAGCCATAAAACCACGGTTTAAACATTCGAGGCTGGAAGACAAACTGTGAAAATGTGTGTATTATTACATGTGGTGATCAAAGTCAAGTCCAGCCAACATGAAGACGACAGCGTGGTGGTTTGACGGTGTCCTACTCTGTTAAAGGAGGCCACCAACAGAGGCTGGTCATCACAACAACTGAAGCGAAACGTCAAATTAAAAGCCAGAGATTGTACAGAGCAGCATGTGGTTGGAGCTCGCTGCGTTAGACGGGGCTCTGCATTGTTTTCACAGATTGAGACATGACAACAAGACTGAATAAGGAGTGGAGGACGGCACGGAGGAAAACACAAACAGGAATCCAAAAAAAAATAAGAAAACATGAATTCCTTTATATTTCTCAAGGCTGCATTTAATGCCAACAGCTTGCCTCAGCAATGAAGCATGTAGCAGACAGAACTGCCCGAGGGCAGGAAGACGCACAACCACTAAAAAAAAGAGAAAAACTATTCAATCAACTCCATTCTATACATTTTACAGAAGGATACAATTGAGCCTGTTTGTGGTTAACACACCGTCACAATGAGTTTAAACAAAGAAACAGAAAGGCTTAAAATCTGTAGCAGGAGAAGTTAGAAAGTATTGATGATATTCAGAGTTTAATTGAAAAATCAAAACAATGACCTTAAATCTCCTGAAGCTTCACTTGAGTACAATAATACAATAAGTGAACTGCTGTTGAACAGTCAATTTACTGTTGTGACAGTCTAGGTTGAAGCTACAAGTATTGATTATTGCAATTATCATTGATTTTACACGTCACAGTTTGTGAACAGGTCTCCGGAAGAACTGCTACATCCGTGAAAAAGTTGTGTAAGCGCCTGTTGTGGCTCCAGAGGGAGCAGCAGGAAGCCGGATTAATGTCCTCAGGTGATGTCACCTGAGTCAGTATCGGTTGGGGCTACGGACACCATCATTAGGAGACCTAACTGAAGACTGGAATGAGGCTAGCAAAAGTAAATAAAAGACATACAGTATCTTCTGGTGAAGTGCAGTGTGTTTGTCTCTTTTTTCAATTTTGTGATGAAACCATGAAAATGATTCTCAAGCTTAAAGATGACAGTAGCACAAGCATTGATCTAAAGTTTGCCTACATTAGCGAACAATATAAACTATACTGCTCTAAGCCAGTGGTCATGTCAGTCCAAGAAAGGCTACAGTGATAAACCACTGAACTTTTTCTTTCAAAACATTTGACTTAAATTATGTCAAAAGCTTGTCCATGATGTCGTTAAAGGTCCTGTATCGTCTAAAAGCAGATGTCCATGTGTATTTTGATTATAGATCAGGTCTAGGTTCTATACTAATGCTGTGAAAGTATCTGCCTCAGTCCACAGAGAAATGCACACAGCCTGTATTCAGAAACTGAGCCTTAAAACCAGCCGTCAGCACTTCTGGAACTTTGTGATGTCACAACAGAGCAGTCACCAAGCCCCGCCCTCCTGGACCCCCCATCCAAACCTTGCAGGATTTAGTTTCTTGTTTACCTGAAATCTAATATTTTTCTATTCGATTAACTCAGAAAAACAGTCAAAGCTCCAGAGAGAAGCTTGAGAGAGGAGATGTAAAACTACATTGAGATGGTTTTTGATTCTTAAAACCACAAATATTATGGATCAACACTTCAAATAAAACACAAGAGAAGAGGAAAATATGGCCGTTTTAAGGCAGTTTTTATCTGACTAATCGTCTAAACACAAGTGTTTTGTCTGTTGTTTTTCCTACTTTAACAAGTAATTGCACAGAGATAAGAATTAATTTCAGTTTTCAGTCATTTTCTCCCTTTTCTTTTTATCTCACATCACTCTGATTATATTACTGTTGTGTAAACATCAGTAACATTAAACCAAATTACAATCTCTCCAATGAAATCAGACACAGAGAATCTCCAGTTGCTGTTGTAATTGTTTGTTCTGCCTTTGTTTGTAATCTGATATATTCAACTGATGAAACTTGTAATCTAGGGAGCAATTACGACAAAAACTTCCAAATGTTCATGACGTTTTCTCATAGCTGCTTGTAATGGGTTTGCAAATAAAATAAAATAAAAACAGATTTGATGTGATGGCACCATTTCTTCTGAATCCACTCAAGTTTAATCTTTTTGAGCAGCTGTTTCATGACAAACTACAATAACATATTTACAGAAAGGACAGCTCTTATCTGTTTGTAGATAGCATTTAAATTTACAGTATTTTTGTGGGTTATCAACGTAAAAGCTACTAAAGACAGATGAGTCAGGTTTTGAAACCAGAAGAAACAATTACCTGGGAGAGAAGCTGCGAATGAACCTAATTAGCGCTTAATCCTTGGAAATAAGAAGTTCAGCAGTTGGCAGGAAGAAAAGTGGAAAAGGGTCTTAGCCTCAGAATTTATGGAAAGGATCTGTGTGAATGTAGGAGGGCTTTGTGGAAGAGCACACTGAAGAGACGCAGGAACAGACAGAGAAATATTGATGGAGTTGGACCGGAGTGTGTGGCTGGGGAATGAAGAATATGGGTAGGTGTAGGAACCAGAGAGGGGGTGTGGGGGGTAGGGGGGGCTGTTTGTGTGTTCAATATCACGCTCTGTCAGAAGCTGTAATATCTCTTCCATTTCATTAGTTGCTACATGAATAGACTTGACATCAATCAGCGCTCGCTCGGCTGATTGAAAGAGAAGTGCCTCAGCGTCCGAGAACATCACGGAGCATAATGGAACGAGCTCAGAGTCTGTAGGCGCCGGCTGCACCATGTTCACCTGGAGAGCAGCAGCAACACAACTCACAGCCTGATGTATGTCCACTGTCTGTAACTGAGCTTACAATACGTTTTTTTCTCCACCTTCTGACATGGCCACGAATGCACCAAACAGCATGTGTTTTGTCAGTTCACGTTCTCCACTGTAAAACCATGCAGTGACAACATAGTCACTGCCGTTTCATACTGTGCTAATATGAATGGAAGCCAATGGCAGTTGGAAGAGTAAAGATGTGTCCCGGTTCAGGGGCTGCATCCTTCAGAGGCAGCATTTGAAGGCCGATTGCGTCACCGTGGCGACTACACTGTCCCATTTCGAAGACTGGTTGAAATGCGGCCGAGAAATGCGTCCCTCTTTTCCTGAGCAACGAAGGATCCCAATCTATCCCAAGATTCATTGCGCCAGTAATAAAAGCAAACAACACTGACAAGAGAGCCCAAGGATTACACTGTTAAATGTAAGTATTAGGTTTCAGCTCAGTTCGACAGCGAACGGTACAACTGTTAAAACCAAGGTGAAAAGAAGTTACATGTTGTCAAGGTGGCCAAGGTGACAGGAGCCACGCTTTGTGACAAAGCGGTGAGGGCGGGAACAGAGAGAATCCTCCGTAGACTCCCGAAGGATTATTATTACTAAATCTTAAAACTTTAATTGTACAAGTCGTATTTAAAACACTTAAAGTGCATGGAGTGCCTTGACTCTCCACCTCAGTGAGGAAATGAACCACACACACACACACACACACACACACACACACACACACACACACACACACACACACACACACACACACACACACACTTCTTTTTTGCAGCGGTGGATCCTTACCTGAGCTGACAGTGCCATCTTTGTTGATGGAGGCCAGGACACAGGGAAGTGGATCGCTAGTTTTGTGTTGAACCTTGTCACTGGTCAGTAGTTTGAGCTGCTGCGATGTGACCGGTGGGAAGCGGTAAAAGTGGAAGGTGAAGTGGATGTTGTCAGGCCAGTCAGGACCGACACCCGCCGCTGGTGTTCTGTCAAAAGACACGATTATTCAGAAAAATAACGAGTGCTCAGTGCAACATCAACATCAACAGTAAAGTGCATGTAAATAAATGCACAAGTGGTTGATTCACTATCATGAATATTATCAATTAAATGTTATCTGTGATTTTTTTCCCTAATTACAAAATATATGTGGGGACTGGAGAGGTATGCATCATTAAAAGCTGGGAGAGTAAATCACATTTCAATTAATGATTTACAGACAATTACAGGAAAAAAAAAAAAAAATCAAATATGCATTTCATTCACGTCCTATAGCAGAGCTGGTAATTCAGCTTTACAGCTACTTAAATGTGAAAACCCTATAATCAAAATGTGGATTAGAAATGAAAGGGCTAACCTTAAAAGTGGCAGTAATTTGTACCGCTCATTGAGGAAATGTAAACTACGCATTACACCTTTGATTCATAATAAGTGGATCGCTGGGCTTCTTCAAAACTGAAGCCAGCGTGAAAACGTGTTATTAGATGCGTAGCAGACAGAAAAAATCTAAATATGGTTTTATTCTTGGTTCTCTGTTAACACAAAGTTCTTTTTTGTTTACTATGACTCCTATGGAGAAAAAAAAAGTCTCCATGACTACGAGAACCTGCTGGTGGTGTGTATTCCTTTTCACACAAACACCACCCTCTGAGTGTGATTTCACACACACACACACACACACACACACACACACACACAAATCTAAACACACACACTTCAGACTGTGGATGGCCCACAAAAAGTCCCAATGAGCCTACTCAATATTAGCACGCACACGTTAAATAAAGAGCGAGCTTCAGGATGAGCTCCTTTCTGTTTCTGTCTGATGAATAGATAAGCAATCAGTCATCGGGTTTTTCAATAATGAGGGAAAAAAGAGAGAGGCGTTTGAAAACAGGCGGGGAGCGCTGGAGGCTCCCCGCCACCAAGGACAGGCCGTCAGGGTTGCAGATTTCAAAGTGGAATCTAATAAGAGCGGTGTGTGACCTCCCAGTCAATCACACGCTCTGATATTCCACTGTTAAAGATGCGGCCGTGCTCCATCTTCACAGAGGAGCCGGCATTAATATTCATTCTGTAAACAGACAAGATTGATAATTATGGCGCCCGGGTGAGAGGTAGAAATTACACTGCCTATCCACAGGCTCCCCGCTTGCCTAAGTGCCACTGCTTCTGCTGCCTAAACCCCAGCCTGCCATACCTGTTTGTCATAATTATGAAGTAACCCCACCCCCCACCCCACTCTACAGCGAGCCACAAAGATACACAGTTTATGTTCTAGATTGTAGTTTCAGGTTGCCTTAAGGTGCCATGATACAGAACTAGAGGAATCAAATAAGATTTCATAACATCACAGAACACAAACTACAGTAAAAATCCAAACTTTCTGATATTAAAATATCTGTTTTGTTTTATTGTCTCCAAATGATAATACCACAGAGCTGCTCCTTACCTAGAGGCTTTAAATATTTGCTGTTGTAATCTGACAATGTAATAAGTTTTTACTACCAAACCTGCTTCCAACTCGCCCGCAGTCAGGAAGTGATTTAATTGCCAGCCAGTTTGGAGTAAACAGGAGAGTCATGCTCTGCTGAGGAAAGCTGGAGGTAGGAAACACGTCATTACTGACCTCTCCGGTCGAATCAGGAAGTCAGTGTGTAAACTGTGACGTTTAGGGAATATTTTGTCTAACCTGGGGACTTTTGTTTACAACCTGTCTGACTGCTTGTGTTCCTCGCTCTGTCTGACTTCCTCTTAATTATGTCATCACGTCCGCAAAACACGATTATCCTTTAAGAGGCAGACAAACTTAAGAGCACATTCACATTCTCTATATTGCATCTCTATAATTCATCTAAACACCCCTGCACTTTGGTCCATATGAACACATACCTCTCATTTTTATTGTTTACTTGAATCCTGTGTATTTTTGTCTTTGTATTTTACTGTATTTCATTGTATTTTAACTCATCTGCAATGACATTTTAATTTCCCTCAGAGAATTAATAAAGTCATCTATCTATCTATCTATCCATCCATCCATCCATCCATCCATCTATCTATCTATCCATCCATCCATCCATCCATCCGTCCATCCATCCATCTACATACAGGTGCAATATTTCTCACTGAAACCTGTGAGTTTCACGAAAGAGGCAAAGAGTATGTAGCTGTTACTCAATAAAAAAAAAAATCATGAGGAATAAGTTTCTGGACATCAATAACTCTGCTATCATCTCCCCATCTCTCAAGTTTAGAGCAACCTGAGGTGAATCTATGTGAAGTTAATGGCATCTATTAACATACAAGAAGTGCTTTTATATATATGTATGTATATATATATATATATATATATATATATATATATATGAATTGTAACTGAAAGCAGATCTACCTACTCTCACACAGCACTGACAGGAGCATTGTGCATCACGTCACTAACAGCAAGTTAATACAGAGAGTGGAGGCTGGTGCACAGGAGGCCTGGTGATAGTGAGTCTATGATGAACAGGACATATGTGAATTGGGTTTATCAAACTGCTGACAGAGCTGTTGACGAGATGGAAGGACACGAAGAGTGGTGTGTTTTGTGCCCATCCATCAGGAGCCCCCCTCTACTGTCAGCCCTTGACAGAGGGGACGTTGGCTCCAGGGTTTTTGTGATGGGTCGCTGACGGGAAATGTGTTCACATGTTATTCTGAAATTGCGAGTGTGTGTGTGTGTGTGTGTGTGTGTGCACTTGACATATGAGTGGAGGATGAGTGGCAAGAATGTATGCCTGGTTTAAATGCACTGAAATCTGGCTGCAAATAAAAAAAACATTTAAAAACAGAAATGTGAAGGTAGGCTGAGTAGGCGTCGTCCTTGGCTGTCAGATAATAAAAGATGGATCTTTTCTTGTGTACAGTTCAATGGCGAGTGACTAAACTGCTGTCAAGTCAGTGGCCGCTCTCTTTCACTTACAACACAGCAATTGTGACATTTCTGGAAACAGAAATAATTATATTTACAGCAACACTCCAGAAACAAATAATCACATGTGACCTGTCATAGCACACAGGCTAAATTTATACTGATCTCTATGACAACAGCAGATACACTGTGCACAACCTCACAACATGAGCTGCTGCTGCTGCTGCTGCTGTCAGTCAATAGCTGCACTGCAGCCTCGCATGACCCAGCACCGCAGGCCTCACCTGGTAAACGCCAGAAACTGGAACACCAGCAGGTTTCCCTGTAGGAGGTCTGTTTCTTCACGCTGGGGGTCAAAGGGCACGGGCTCTGTGGGATCCAGGACTTCTGCCACCTGCCCGCTGCAGTCCATAATCTCTGGGAAGCCAGCAGAGTAGAGGTGGGCGAGCGAGCTCCTGGAGCTGACTGAGCAGGATCTACAGAAGAAGGGTTAAATTAGAGAAAAAGCTGCAGATCCATGAGTGCACATCAATCATTCACCACGCTGAAAAGATTTGAGTGAACGCTGCTCTTGATGCTTTACGAGCAGCAGGATGTAATGTTTTTATTCCCCGCTGCACTGGCCTCACTCGGGTGATTTGTGTTTGTAAATGAGGCAGAAAAAACATTTGGCTCCAAGTGGAATACGATGCTGTTTTATCATTTTAGACCCAGCGCTATTCGTCTTGGATCACTTCCATCCTGACTCAAAATGTTTATCCTTTGGGAGATAACTTCACTTTACTCACTTCATCCTATTTGCACTGAACCTGAATTTCAATGTCCGACAGGACTTGAGAAAAAAACCGTGATGAGACGGTGATTATACAGGATGAGTATGTCAGAGATGTCTGTTAAGCAGCAGCACCACATAAACACTTAGAGTGGAGAGAGAATGGGTGCCAAAGTGCTCCCTCAGGATTTTCTAGTATAATTGGCATTTACCTCTAATCATAGTGGCCACCTGTTTTTCTGCAACTATGGAAACATTCATAACTTATACTTTCAACGCTGACACCAGACACTGTGGGTATGATAAACACAGCGCACAGATGGCCGGCTATAGTGCATGCACAGAAAAATGATGCTGGTGCTTATCATAACAGTGACGCTGCCTGTGTCCAGTCGGTAAACAGTCGAGGCCACGGCGGCAAATCTGTGAGAGAGAGAAGCTTTGATCAAACTAATTAAGGCAACAACAGTAAAGATATTTGATTGGCTTTTCCTCTGCGGCTGTGTCAATTTCATGCTTTCCCTCTCTCAGACTTATATCTTAATTTAGCCCCAGTAGATTAATATTCAAGCCATCATTTTTATTTCAAAAGAGGCTCAATCAGATATGCACAGCAACTTCAATTAAACTTCTTTAGACTTCATTGTTCTCTTCAGAGAAGTGGGTCATTCCAAACCAAAAACAGTCAAAAAGATGTTTTGGCTCCGAGTGAAGAGGCAGAGATGTTTCAACCCACTGAACTGAACAGCATCGTGTCTGGATCCAAACTCTGGGATTGGGAAACTGTTTTGATGCCAGCTGCTTATTTACAGACTCTCTGTACTAATGCAATGCCTTGTTTCTGAGTTACCGTGCCCATTATTTACAGGGTGTGCATTCTCAGTTGGTGTCGCACCTCAGCAGACCCTGCTGCATTTCCGCAGCCATTATGATATCCTCTCCGATCTCTATTATTAGCTGCGTGTAAACTGTGAGCTCATTTCACTGCATTCTGCTCCACTAAATAAAATCCAAAACGTCTCCCTTGCAGCTGGATTTAATCATGAATTTTCACACTAGCAAACAACGCTGAGACCATTACCCCAAAGTGGAATGTAAAGGCTGACAAAACAATTTCTTTAAATTGGCTCGGAGCTGAATTCTCCTACTTACTGACAACACTGCTGTACTGCCCAGTGCACACATGCTGCCAATTAGTGAGCCGATCGATACCCCTCTGTAGATAGCGAGACAGTGAACTATTGTGGTAATGAAGGACTGTACTAGTGTTGACACCGAGATACAGGGGCCGATAAAACAGTAACAAGTTAAGAGGAAGTTTAAAGTGACTTCATCCTATAACGTTTCCTATTAAATAACACTCAGATCACACTCACATGCTGTAGTGGAGAAGTTCATCAAACCAGAGACTTTAGTGGGGAACTGATCACAGAAAATACAACCAGGAAAAAAAAAAAATTTGTTTTATAAACTCGAGCTTCATATGTATAATCTAGGACGTCCAGGTGGGGCTTGTTTCATCTGGCTAAAAAACGCCAGAAAACGCCTTTTTCACACTGAAACACGGACCAACAATTCAAATCCACTCAAGTCAGTATTCAGCTTATGGATTTTCAAGGTTAACCATCACAAGCATCTATCATTATACTGGGCAGCGCTTAAGGCCTCACAGCAGCTGGCCTCTTTATTGCGATTCAGATGACACAGCTGATGCCAACACTAACATACATGCAGCGGTATTTTTCCTTTCTCCTCACACAGGATCAGGCGTGGTTTCTGGTCTGGTCCCAGATACTGGACTTAGCAAAGAAATAATGTCCAGCATGTTTTATGAAGACTGTCCATTTATTTTATTCTTACTTTTTCCATGCAACTATCACTAACCATCATGGAGGTTTTACAGCATAAACACCTCTTTATTTTCTGGGACAGCTCATTGCCCATATCAGACGCAGACTATAAGAAGGGCTCACCTTGGCACATTCATCCCCAGGGTGATGACAGGGGCATGGACAGGTGTGAAGGGCAGCTCCTGAAGTTGGTCTCCTTCGTTCTGAGCTGAAGGTGACACGTCCTCTTCCTGCTGAAGGCCCATCTCCAGGTGGGCGATGTTGCTGACGGCTGAGCAGGCCTGGAGCACCATGGGATGATACAGAAGCAAGAATGGAAAGTTTTTAGTCAATATGTATAAAGAGGCCAGGAAAGCTGAAGTGCAGGTTTCTGCAGTCCATGCTGATGTTTCAGTTAATGGTGAAAGAAATACAATGAAAAAGTAACAAAAAAAAAAAAAAAAAAAAGAAAAGCTCTGTGATCCAAGTTAACACAAACCATCTCAAATCAAAGATGGGTTGCGGTCAGAAAGGAATCCAACTGCACTTTCATTAGGAATTTTTTTTAACAAACTTCATTTATAACACATGGACAATAAATGCTCACTAACCAGAAACACAATGTACAAGATAATGTGAAAGAAATGTAAAAAAAGCCTTTAAAGTAATAATTCAATAACAATAAGTAACTGAGTAAAGGGACAGAAAGGATTATATTCAGACATAAGTAGGCCTATTTAGAGTTTTCCTTTTTTTTTTTTAAATACACTTGTTAAATAGGGAAAAATTATTCTTTTAGTGCAGTAAGCCGAGTTTTGAAACATTTATGTATAGATATTTATGATGATGCTTATCTTTCTAGAGAATAACTACATTTATGGATTTGCAGCTCAGACAATCAGACAAGGATTTCCATAAGTTTTGAATTGTGTCACAAACATAAAACAGATGTTCTGTTGTTTCTACATTTACATGGGTCTGCTGTTGTGAAACTACAATGGTACATTGCTTTGAATGTTGCTGCAGCAAGGAATTGTGGGATGGCATTTTCTCCTTTCCTTTTCGTAAAGGAAGGTCCAGTGTTTCCTATGCTTAAGGAGATAAGATAGGAAGCATTGAAGCTCCTGTCCTTATCATTTAGAGAATTGGACCAGCTCTTATCGTGGCTGTTGCTCAGATACTTCCAGGTCATTTCACTCAGTGAGAGTAAGACTTTTCCACTGCAGCCATGGTGCAGGATTTCTTCCTCATCCCCGACTGCAGCGTTGCTCAGCAGCGGTGCTCACAGTGCTGCCACTAGTGGCTGGAATATACAGTATATCATCGGTAGTATTGCTGCAATATAGCAGTACATAATTTTTGTTACTCTATAGCCACGCACTAGATTTTTTCCCCACCAGTAGTCACTTAGAAGACTCCCTACCATCCACTGAGATCATATTCATCAGCATTTTACAGAATCACAGATAGCCAACGCCTCTATTAAGTCAGAAGTTGATTGTACAAAAGTGTGGTCAAAGGCAGCATCAAGAAATGACTGCACTTAAGTACAGCCAGGAATCCAGCCAGGACTTCATTATAAATAATTGGCATCTGGATGCATGAAAATTACACGGAAAGTAAAACTGTTTTGTGGAGGCTCGGGTCAAAGAGAAGTGGCAGCGAGAGAGAAAGCTCGTAGTGGATTTGTCAGAACTGATTCTGGAAATGGTTTAATACTCTGGCTCCTCCAACACTATACTTATTTGGAGAAATAATGGTCTTGGATACACAGGAGTCACATGTCACAGGGGACATAATATAGCCTCTTTCAGGTTCACCTGGGCCTGTGGTCGACTCATTACTGGAGTGTTTATCATATCCTTGTTCAGGATGTGAGTCAGTGTTCAGATCCACAGGAAGTAACTCTCCTGGATTATAATTGATTTAGAACTATTAACACTGTAAATCAAGACGTTTATGGCAAAGACGATGGCATGTGCTCTGCTTTTGTTAATTCCAAATGATGAGTGGAAAATGATAAAATTATTACCTACAGTGTGTTGATTTGATGTTTAACTCTCTGTACGTCTCTTTAGTGTTGTGCTGTTTTATCACCAGTGTTTTACTACACTGGATCTTATCTGCTTTTAGAGTCTCTTGTTTTCTGACCTCTATTGTACAACACACCTTTAAGTTGGAAATACTCCATAAATAAACTTGACGTGGAGACAATACATCACCAAGCTTAAGTGGTAAGGTGTGCCAATGCAATTTCTCAAGCTATCAAAGAGCAGAATATCAGGGGTTTTCCTGTGAAGCACTGGATTCATCGCAACTTTCAAAACACCAGTGATCTGCTCTCGCTCAGTTTCTAATCAGGCTTTAACATACATCAAATACACTGTTAAACTGCCCATTTCATTCTATACTGATTGTTTATAAATCCAAAAGACCAAAACCAACAATGTGTTTGTCCATCTCTCAGTACTACTTCCATTTCCCTTCTCTGGCTGTGGCCCCAAGCCGACTGGTTCTCAGAGAAGATGTAAATCTTTCAAAGTGGGTCGTTTAATCTCAGTCATTTCCAAAAACAACTGGGCGCTGTAGTTTTTAGCAGATGCCACTTGAATAAGAGTAGACAGTGTATTTGTTGGGGACTATTTTCAGTCTAAAGTTAATACACATTCATGCTCTGGTAATTTGGCAGCAGGATGGTGAGTGTGGTATTGACTCTCAATGCTGATGTTCATCTTAATGAAGGAACATCAGGTGAGCCAGCTCAGTGTTGCGGGGATCACTGATTTGTATAGTTCAACATCACAGTGGAGCTTCATGGCTCAGAGGAATAAGCTGCATCAGGCTTTGGATACACAGACAGAGGAATCAATGAATTGTTGGTTTTGATCTTTTCGTGTGATTTGTTGACTAAAATAAATATATAACCAGCCAAAAAAAATAACATGAATGTTTTGCATTCTAAGAAATTATATTGGGAGCACTTTAATAGCTGGTGTAACCAAGAGAAAGCTATATTCAGCCAACAGAACATGCAAAAACATCTATATGGCATACAGTTCAACCTATGCAATTAAGTGAAAATTTGCTTGCTTCAAGGGCATTCCTGTGTCCCTTGAATTCTTTACAGGAAACTTCCAAGGACCCCATAAAGTGCAGCGTTAACTTATTTTTTTGAGTGAAGATGATGCATTTTCTGTGAAACATCAGCGTCCCTTCCACTTATGAGAATAAGAACAAATGTGGTAACTTTAATTTAACCAAAGTGCCATTGACAGTCGATTTCTCATTTTAATTTAGATAAATGTAAACAGGACTGCTTACAAAGCAGGGTTCCCACTCTTTGCTAGAAATAATTTTCCAGGAAATTTTCAGTGATGATGTAGTTCATAAGACAAGACAGGAATCACACCACACACCGATATGTTCCTGTGTGTGGAAGTTTGATTTAAAATATGTGCAGTCTATACTTGCCTATACTTAACTATGAAATCATCTCTTACATACTTAATTAATTATCAAATTATAACACATTTGTGGCAATAATTTATAATTATTATCATTATTTATTCATAACATGACTCACTTATTTCTTAAGAATTATATTAACCGTTGCTATCTGGGCACCAATAACACAACACTACAACAGTTAAACATGTCATGTGATATTATCATCGGTTTTACCTAAACTACTCAGCATTGTGTTTGAAGTGATGCTAACAAAGATGCTAGCAAAGCTAAACCAGCCATTAGCGAGTATTTAGCCGGTGTTTGGCTGACATACATTTGGGCTCCCATTCATTATTATTATTATCATTATCATCCAACTCTCAGTAATGAGTCAACACACATTTAAAACCTTAGCTCCGCCATAGTTGAACCACAAACCTTAAACCTTTAGCTAGAGGCTAAACAAGCTAGCAAGCTACTGAACCAAACATGCTAAGCAGTTATTTAAATGTTTAAAACAAGTTGGGAAGAAGACGTTAATCTATAAACATGACAAAAAATACCACAGTTGGCAGCAAACAGTCAGTCACGTACATTTAAAGGTAATGTAACTTACATTTTTTCAGAGTTTCGGCCTCTAACGTTGTAAATCATCCAATCTGCAGCAGGTGATGTGACCTTGTGGTGAGTTCACAGCACCGCCAAACAAAACCGACAGCAGCCTATTCAAAATACTGCCGTCCCCAAACCCTAACCCTGAAAATCGGACAATGTTGGAATGATTTTCCATGACATCCTACACATTTTCCAGGACATTTTACTGTTTTCTCTAATTTCTCGATGCGTTTTCCATGACTGGAAAACTGGTCAACCTGGTTTTCCAGGTTTTTCAGGACGTGTAGGAACCCTGCTAAGTGATGAGTTAAAGGCCATCAATTTATTGTTTATGTTGTGATTTAGATGCGTTCTTGCATTTGCATCTGCAGCTCAGTCACTGACATTCTAATGTTTGACAATATAATTTCTTGTCATCCATTTTTGCTTTTGCAGAAAAATAACAGTAAATGCCTGTGGATCAATTTAACATTCCTAAATTTTTAGTGGCAAACATTAATCCCCTCTTCATTGTCATTGACACACACATAGCTGGAGGGGTATTACCACAGATAATTAGCAAAGGAGTGCTAATGGTGTCATTTTCCAGTCAAGCATTTTTCCTTTGGTCTTTGATACATGCAAACGGTTCAGTCGGCCCATCAGAGGACATGCATGGCTGTACATTATTGAGCTTTCCATCAAACATGCTGGTAATAACCTCGACCAAAGTCACGCTGCTACATGGATACAACATACATATCCATGTTCCTCTTCTGATCAAACAGCCTGTGCTGTAATAACCTGAGAGGGTGCCAGTGCGTGGTGTAGAAGCCTCCGCAAGTTGAAAAGGCTCCATGTAATGGCTTTATACTGTATCTGAACCTGCTGCCATCAAGACTACCCTGTCAAATGACACATGAGTAATTGGTTTTTATGGGCAGGTGTGTTCAGGTCATGGAGAAGGACAAATGGAGGTTTCAACAATAAATTCCGCAGACTGATTTAATGACTCAATATATGCAAAGAGAATGTCACAAAAACTCATTTACAGTATCGTAACTGAAAACTAATGGCAGCTAGTGGAATTTAGGATGTAATGTATCACACTTATCCATGGCTTTAATGTTGACAGTGTTTCTTTTTTGAATTGTACAGAATCAGCTGCAGAAGATGAGAAACGCAACTGCGCCCAAGAAATGGTCCGAGAGTTTAGAAGAAACAGGATGTGACCCGAGACACCACATTCATTTGTTTACCAGTGAAGGGTTGAAGCAATAAAATAAAGCAATAAAACCCGCCCATACACTCAGGGGGTTTGGCAGCTACAGCCTGGTATCACTAGTATCTTATGGCAAACCTTAGATTATATCACTGTGTAACTTGCACAGTTCATTTCATGACTGTTCTGCACTTGTGCACTGCAACTGTTACACTACGTTTAAGCATTTACAACTACGCCTCAATTACCACAAAGTGATACCAGCTTGCTTTAACTCTGACAGTGTACAGATTCTCTCTGAGGTGTTGGTTTACGTTGATAGCCACGTATCCCCTGAGGCTTTTCAGAACCGATGCTGATGATTATTTTACTTCAGGGAGGTTGAATTATCCAAAAATACTTCATGTTCAAGTGAACAAGCTTAACAGACAACTAAATTGTTGTTATGGTAAAGCAGTTCAGCTTCTCTCCTCCTGCCCAACCTGAGGGATAAACAGATTAAAAAATGGCGTCCAGCTGACTAACAACATTAATGTGTTATTCCTTTATAAAATAACACAAAATTAATCCTAAAATTACTTGTAAGAGTTTTATTAAAATTACCAGTAAACGTCAAAGTGCTTTACACTACAGTGCTTTTACTATGTCTTCAGCACTTTCCTACCACACTCACACACTGACGATACATTGGGGGCAATTTGGGGTTTAGTATCTTGCCTAATCGGGGATTGAACCACCGTCCTCCCGATTACCTCAGGATGTATAGAAAGCACGTCGCTCGACATTTAACCAAGAATACCAAAATACAGGATGCTGTCAACTCTGGACTATCAGTGTAGTTGTAGATATCTATGAAACAGATAAGTTGTTTTAACAATATTTCCATAGTGTGAACTAGTCAGTCTTTCAAAACCAAATTGAATTGTGTCTTTTTTTAGCCATGTTGTGCTTCTGACTATTGTTATCTCCAGTAAGCCTGATCCACAGTTCCTGGATTATTCCTGCAATATGATTCACAGCTTAAGCTATATGGATTATGGGAGAAACCCATTAAAGCTACTGCTGTCTAGTTAGAATATGTGCAAAGTCCTTCTTAGCTGTGCTGAGGCGTGAAAAACAGGTGGACTGGCCAGAACAGCTCTGAAACAGCACCTACAATCCACTGTGATAACAAACGGGAATGAATAAAACTTATGGAGAAGCCCACACTACGTATCTAAACCCACGACAGGATGAAGGAATGAGACAATGATTTACTGTATTCACTCACAGAGTTTTCCACATTATCTGTTTAACTACTGAACGATAACCTGACGCAGCAGATGGTTGGTTACGCAGAACCATCTGGGAAGGCTTCGGTGGAAACTGTTTGGGCGAAGGACAGGTGTGTTCAAAAAACACTTGGCAGGTGAGTGAAGGAATCATCCGTCTATCACATGCTAACGTCAACCAATCAGATTCTGCAGCCTTCAGTGGAGCCAGTTGTTAAATCAAACATTTGCTGAAGTCAGTCGGGAGAAGAGTGGGAACAACTTTTCCATCAAGAAAAGTCTTCAGCGCCGTTCTCGGCTCTTCTTTCAAAGAAGAAATACTATGACATAACTGATGTACGGAAGCTGAGAAAGGCCATACTCACAAATATTTTTTAATCTCGTTATCTCGAGATAACAGAGCTTTGTTTTCTTGAGATAACGGGATAATTATTTTGTTATCTTGAGGTAACGGAGCTATTTAATGTCAAGATAATGAAATAATTTTCTCTTTATCTCGAGAAAGCAAAGCTGCCTTATCTGTTTTCTCAAGATAACGAAATAATTTTCCTGTTATCTTGAGATAACGGGATATAAAATATTTGCAAGCATGGCCCTTGTCTGCTTCCATACTGATGCTATAGCAGCATCTACGTTAACCTCTTCGTTAACACTGTTGTCGAACAGTCGCGTCTCCTTGTCGCCACACCAAAGACACACCTGTAGCTGCCTGTAGTTCCTCCCTCGCTGACACTTATTGGTCTGACCACTGTGGTTCAGCCACCAGCCAATAGCTCGGAGCCTGACAAGATGGATGCTCGCCTGCGAGAAATCCATCAGCCTCACAACATGAACTGGACAAACTACTGAGACTGAATTACTGTTACTGAAAGTACAACTAAATTCTTAGAAAAGGTTGAATCCAAATGCCCAGTAATCCCTGCAATTCCAGACTCATGAAGTCCGGAGTGCAGAGAGCCGTCCAAATCCTCAATTCATCATGGGGCCTCAAGCAATCGTTCTGCTGACTTGGAGAGAGTCCACCGTGTGTGTAGATCAGACTGTTACAGGAAGAGGAGAGGAGCTCAGATCGAAGGCGAAGCTCTCGATTTACTACTCGATCTATATTCCCACCCTTCACTGTGGTCATGTGTTTGGTGTAATCACCAACACAATTAGCAACCGACATCTGGACTTTGGAGTAGAACTGCTGCTGGTTTGCACTGAATGGTGAAAGTTGAGTTGGTTTGGACATGTGATAAAAACGCATGAGGATGAAAGTATTCCAGAAAATATCCACAGGGGAGGAGAACCTGGGGATTTATTTACCCCATCTGGACTGGGGCCACCCTGAGACGCCCCAGGAGGAGTAAGTGGAAGGGGGAAGGACATATGGGCATCACAACCCAGCAGAAAATGTATGGACGGCTGAATAGATTTTGCATAATTACAACATAAAGCATGGCAAACACAAAATAAGTTGGAAAAAATTTTACACCTTTAATGCACCATATTTTTTATAGATTTAAATCCTGTCTAACAAACTGTAAATACACTTTCAGTTTATTTCTGCAGTGAAGCCTAACGTAGCACACGAGCTGCCAATGTGGATTCCTTTCAAAATCATTTTAAAAGTATACACTTGGATGGATTGCAGGGTCAAGATCGCTGCATTAGTTATATCCATGGCAACGATTAATGTTTTAAGTCCTGTCTCCTGCTGCAAATCCTTCCCACGCAGCCCAGTGGCCTCACAGACGGGATGTGATGAGCGAGCGCTGTGACACGCTCACAGCAGGTACAACCGAAACGATTCCACTCTGCGACTCCACAAGGGTGGACGCTCGGATGTGAGTGACACACTTAATTCTAAAAATGAGATGCGGCATGAAAAAGAAAGGGGGCAACAGAGATCCAGCACTGTACGAAAAAACTGTTTACAGCACCATCCAACGCTTCAGCATCATGTGATGCTACTGAAACCATTTACAGGCAGCCAAACAAATCCCTGCACTGCTCAAACACCAGCAATGTGTTGTTCTGACGACGGTTCTCCTACATCAAAGAGACATAGTGCTTATCATCCAAGAAGGTGCAAACTGACTTTGATAAGCAGAAAAAAAAAAAAAAAAAAATTCAGGGTTAATCCCAGGATTACAGCATTATGATTTCCTCTCCATTTCACCACTCTTTATACTGTGCAGCGCGCTGCTTCCCAAATATATGCATCTTTGTGGGTGAACATGGTTTAAATTAGCAAAGACAAGGCAGCTCTCAAAGGCAAAATGACTGTTTGCCGATTCCCAGCAGCAAACACCTACAACTGGGGGTGAACAGTTTACCCTCACGTCAATTCAGGAAATTATTCAGCTGAGTTATCACAGTCAGCACAGTATAGCTGACGTTCTCATTTCTGCTGTCCCCTGGCTGCAACCACAAAACTTTGTACACATGCATAAAGCTTGTTAGCAAGTGGAGACAGCCGGATATTATTCCTACTACCATCCCTATGCTACTTCATTGGGATCTATTAGGAAAAAGAAGTATTTGTTTGGCTTGCTCACATTTGTTTAGACCTCCTTGGAGTCCTGTGGTGTGGTCTGGTGTTATAGGCTTTCATAAAAAAGTCCACTACATTATTTTAATAAACTTTTAAAACTATTGTGAAATTAAAATTAACTTCTGTGACCTCCTCAAAGGCCACGAATTAAATTTCAAAATGGAGGCGGATACAGAAATGAGGCGCTTAAATGTGCAATAAAAGAATAACTCATTAATAAAAGTAGCCCTGGACGTGGCAGATTAAACATATTTTCCCAGAATGCAAAGCACAATGTTATGCAGGGTACTGGGTACCTTTAAAAATTTGAAGACCCCTTTGTAGAAAAATTTGAAAAGTGGAGTCAAAGAATAATATTTCTTTTGATTATAAAGATAAAAGGAGCAACTGCAGCACCTCCAGCAGCTTCAGTAGCTCCAAAGACAAAAAGTGTGCAGGGCTGGAGTTCAGTTTAGAGGACTGTGTGTGTGTGTGCGTGTGCGTGTGTGTGTGTGTGTGTGTGTGTGTGTGTGTGTGTGTGTGTGTGTGTGTGTGTGTGACTCCATGGTATGAGGCTGGGAGCAGAGTACTGTAAAGGTGTGTGTGTCTTTGAACTTCAGTGAATGACAGACTTGGGAATGGTTCAAGGCGTATGTACCATGTTTTAACTTTGCTGTATTTGAATGTGCACATTGTGTGTAAATGTACCTACAACTCCCTTTTGCTTAATGCTTGTGTATTTTGGCTCTGTCTGTGTGTGTGTGTGTGTCTGTGTGTGTGTGTGTGTGTGTGTGTGTGTGTGTGTGTGTGTGTGTGCGTGCGTGTGTGCGTGCGTGAGCGTACGGGGGTGGAAATCTTACGACATGTGACAGCTGGTGGGCCGATGCCAACGGGGAAGGATGGAGCAGAGAAGGAAACGACTGTTGCCACGGCAACGCCGAGCTGGAGTGGCTGATGGTCGGGTAGCGTGAAGTAGCTGCCAGCTGAGACAGTGAGAGCTGCAGAGAAACAATGCAAATGATTTGCTGTTATTATTATGATTATGAACAACAGGGCTCAGGAATACTCCTAATGCCAGAGAGACACATGTGTCGTCTCAGATGACAACAACACACCATTACACTGCTTTGGCGCTCATAAGCCCCTCTCACTCCACCCGCTCCTCCACCCACAATCCTTTTAACGCTGTCACCCCCCACCCTCCCGAAGACTTTTGACTGGAAACAAAAGAGAAGGTTACTGTGGTTTGCTCGTCACAGTCGTCTTAGGAGTTACACAAGAGCAACAAACGGGGACATCAATCATTATCAAGTGAACCTTTATCAATAGTGGAACACGATGTGAAAAGAGCTGAGCAGCGTTACTACTCCACCTGAACACGACAGAAAACAAGATTTGATCAGCCACAGGATGAACACAGCCAGTGCTCACGTGTTAACCTGTTTCCACTGTCTTCCAGGAAAACAGACACCATCAGTCATTGGAGCCACAAAACAACTTTTGCCTTTACTCTGTGAAAGCATGAATTCTACAATACATCCATGTGGATTCAGCAGTTTGGGTTTAACAAACCAAGTAATCATCTTGGTACAAAAAATTCTCTATTTTCATACACGCAGACACCTCACTGTTCTCACTGCACTTCATTTTCTTATGTTTTACGGCTTCAAGATAAATGCTTGTGACTTGACAGTTTATAACCCTCATTAGTTATGGCTGACATACTATAGGAAAGTCTCAGCATATTTTCTAATGTGTCTGCCTAATGACCAGAATTTTAAAAAGACAACTTTCACATGGGATTCTTCTAATCTTCACAGTTTTCTGCTGTTTATCTAGCTCGGATTAGCAGAGGCAGCGAAGTGGAGGAGCTCAGCCCCCCCCCCCCCCCCCCCCGGCCTCTTGCTGGGGGGTCTCAATGCATTCCATGCCATGCTCGACAAGATAGATTATACCTCTGGCGTGAGTCTGCCCCAAGGTTTTCTCCCAGATGGATGCCCACAAGGAGGCATCTTGAAATGATGCCCAAACCACGTCTCCTGGCTCTCTACACAAAGGAGCTGAGCTGCTTCAGGGATGTTTGAGTCCTTCACCTCATCCCTGAGGTTGAGCCCAGGAGCAAACTTATTTTGGTCTTTTGATCGTAGGAAAATCTCATCCGGGAAAATATGACAAGCCAAATGTTTCCTAAACTTTCCTGACGCATAGACAAAGCTGCAACTGTTTTACCACAAATAGGAGTGATTGGTTAATAATCGGGACTTTCAGCACCGATGGTTGAACAGTCCGAAATCAAAGATCACTGAGCAACATTTAACTCCAAAAACAGCTACTTCACTTCTTCAGGAAACCGAGGTCGCTCTGAACATTGCTACAAGACGTCTCTTAAAATGACCTGAGAGCTCCTGATGTAGACGGTATAAATCCATCTGTTACTTCAGCACCACGGACAGCGCCATGCTTTTACTAAAACTACTAATGGTATAATTAAATAGAAACGAAATGACTGTCAAAACGTGTAACTACCCACTAACTCTTTTAAGGTATCACAGGGCAAAGTAGTTTTCCTCCCGAAGTGGAAAGTTGAGCAGCAACGGTCGGACGTGTCGACATCTGCGCCATCACATCATCTTTAACAGCCGCTGCTTAAAGTCCCTAATTTAACTTGTAGGGACTGTGATACACGGTTAGCCACTTCCCTTTGGGAAAAGTTTCACCAGTAGAACCAGAAATGTACTTTGGAGGAACAGGGAGATCTTTTCTGTTGCGGCTCGATTCATAATTTAGACAATGCTATCCCCCAGATGCTTCTGCCTTTTAGGAAAGCCTGGCAGCATCAGAACTGTGTCAGATGTTCGATCAATCAGCGACAGAACATGAGCTTGATTATTCTAAATTTGGGCGAAGCAAAGTTTATCTTGTTAGAAACAGAGACACAAAGTGAGAATGTTAAAAACAATATTATTGGACGGCTTGTGGCCAATATTCCTCAATAATCTGACTGTGTCTTTTAGTCGTCTGTTTGTGACCGTTATTGAATCTGTCAGGGTCAAAACAAATGGCTCTTGGGACACAATAAAGTTACTGCATTGATCCATATTGAGCAGTGAGAGAGGAGATGTTCACTCACCCACGGATCTGTTGGACACACATACGCTCACTGATTCTGCTATGCTTGTGAGGACATTATATTGATTTATATTCGTTCCATGGGATCTTAAAATAAATCAAACAGATTCACATTTGCCCAAAACTTTTTCTTCTATATCAAACAATAAAAATATATATCTACATGTTTACCTTAACCATGATCACAGAAACCAAACAAATCTTTTGTCCAATTTTCCCCTTAAGCAGCTTTAAGGTTGGAACCTGTAGTTTGTTCCATGCTGTCTGGCAGCATCATATTCATTCTGTATGGGGTTGTTCCGAATCTTCATTGAAGATATATGATGTTTACACTGTTCAAAATATTCAAAGAGAAAACGCCACATTATTGATGACTGCGCCACTTCGTCAAATGGAAAAATTATAGATGTCCTGTAAGTCAGTTTATACACATTTCCCCAAAATCCACCCTGACATGTCTGGTCTCCTTGGAAACAACATTTGGCTGCACAGCATTCCCCTGTAATGACTATAGGTCAGCCCAAGCCTTTGTGCTAAAAGTAGCCACTTCTCAAAAGACAGGATGGGTCATCATTGGAGGAGAGATGAGGCAAGAACCCACAGCGAATAGCGCTGACAGACGTCAGGAAATCTTGCATTAGAGGAAGACTGTTTGCACCTTTCTGTACTCTGAAACTGTGCAGCTGGCCTAGTTAAAGTTTAGCAACTTGTGACTTAACGATGCTGCAGCCGCCTCACAGGATGAAGGTCCTAGTTTCAGACCTCACTAGGTTAACTTCTTCTTCTTCCACACCCTCCTGTGTGGAGTTTGCTCTGTATATTTGGATGCTGCAGTTTTTGTCCTGCAATATTAAAAAAAAAAAAAAAAAAACTCAGACGAGAGACGAGGGAACAGGAAGTGCTAAAATAAAACTAACGTCCTGGTTTTAGGACTCATTCCTGTGGCTCTCTATTCTTTATTAAACACTACTCCTGAAACTTTCATGAAATCAAACCTAATTTTCATACTTTTTATGGTCTTTGTTTTTCCTGCAGCAGCCATTTAATGTATTTACATTTGGAAACGTTCTCTACTACCGTACAGTGGTTTTCAGCGTTAGTGGCAGATTCTGTCAGTCATGCATTGGATTCATGATGCCTTCACACACACATAAGGGATTCACAGGAAACAAGGATGTAATTCATCATTGTATTTCATTGATAACAGCCTCACTGTTCACATTATATCTGCTGCAGATGCAACATCTCACTGCTGCTGCAAGAAACAAGAAACAAGACAACGGTCATTTTCAGCATGTTTTTTGCCAGTTTTGAATATTTCAGGTATGGATGGAACGAGAGGGAGCAGCCACAGTGAGCTGATGAAGAACTGCAGGTGACAGGCGGCACACGGCCAACTCCTCAGCCAGGTAACAACCGTCACTGCGTGGAGGTGTGTAATGGAAAAATGATTTACTGGCTCCTTCATTTGAACAACATGAGTTTGTACACTGCAGTGTAAACAGACGCACCAGCTGCTCCTCTGTCGTGTTTTTGACAAAGTAGCTGCTGAACAAGTGTTTGCTGTTGTATTAAACCTTCCTATCTATGATCACGGTAATGCACGGGATTGTCACGGATTACAACTTCAAAGGATCCTTATCAAAAATGTTTGTGTTAAAAAGCAAATATCAGAATATATTTCTTAAACTCTCAAATATTGAAAAGTTCTTGTTGTCGGTCGTGTTGGTTTGACTCTCTTACACACAGTCACAAACACTGTTCCACTGCTACATTACACATAGGAGTGACCGTAAATGAGCTGTTGTGTTTGGATTGGTCCAAATGTCATCACAATTCAAAATGCCCTAAAATATCAAGACCAGTGGGCTGTCACAACTCAGTCCTCACAAGTATCGCAAAGCCATATCACATTTTACACACACACACACACACACACACACACACACACACACACACACACACACACATGTGATCTCACATTGAGTCACCGTGTCCTGCACCCAGAGGGTGTGAAAGACACCAGACTCTCTCTGCATGTGAGGATCTCTCTCTCTCTCTCTCTCTCACACACACACACACACACACACGCACACACTGAGAGAATACGCAGAGCGAGGCAATTAGTAGTAGCATTGCTGTGGCTGCCAATGTTCTGAACTCAGCCTGTTTGCCCTGACAGCCAAGCAGATCATCTGTTCACATTCTGGCTTCATGGGTCCTTCATGTATGTATGTGTGTGTGTGTGTGTGTGTGTGTGTGTGTGTCCAAGGTATTCTATGCAGGTTTGTTTAAAGCATTCTCTCCTCTCTGTGTTTTCATGTCTGCGTGAGGCCGTGGCGTGGAGTCAAACTCATCATGTGTCTCTGAGGCAGAGAGTCAGAGCTGCTGTGGGTTAAACGGGAGGAGGAGGATTAAAGAGGGAGATCCAGCGAAAAAGATGGAGAGATTACTGGAATGAAATATTGAGAATAAAAGGTGGAGGAGTTGAGCACACAAAAAGATGGAGGACAATATTAGAGACGCAGGGGGAAGAAGAGAGGCCGGGGGGGGGGGGGGCGG
>NW_019524900.1:22578-73521 GCF_002814215.2 Seriola lalandi dorsalis | reverse complement strand
GGGGGCTTACCAAGTCAAAGTGTGAACACTACGGTGAGATGAAAGTAAGGACGAGTGATAATTGTGTGTGAGTGAGATAATGACAAAATGAAAATTGAGGAGGTGCAGGACAAAGTGAAGAAATAAAGAAAATGTAAAATGAGGAGAGGAGAAACATGACGACCATGGATTTAAACATTTACAGAGCAACTGCTACTGAATCATTTTTGACAACAGACAAAAAGAAATAAATAAAAATGTGTTTGAGAATATGCTGGTACCTGCTTCTATCAACTATGTTTAAATTATAGCTTAATGATCTGAGGAAAACATCGAATTGCAAATTTTCCAACCAATATTATAATTGCGATTTAAATTGCGATGACCACAATCTGTCTGTGGACGGCAAGAAGTCCCAACTGTCTCGCCAGCTCACACATTTAACGTCATAGAATTTACAGAGTAAAAGTGCCATCGAACTCATCACTATAGGCAATGAAATCAGCTGCCACTTGCTACAGCTCGTTAAGATACTGTTAATTATGTCTTAATCAAAACAATATAAAAATTACTTTTTGTTCAGAACGTAAACAGCATGTATACGTTCAACTAACAGACTGATCCCGTCTGTAATGTCTTTTGTGTTTGTCTTGTTATGAACCAGAGACTTTTAAATCCTACACACACTGGCTTTAATATCAGTTGATCTCTTTCAACTAAATCTGAACATTAGAGCCTTCACAGGTGTAGGATGTATGAGCACTAATGTGACCTCCACTTGATATATATATATATATGTAGAAGCTGAGGGGCTGAATGGACTGGTCATCATAATGAAGATGTATCTGACTGCACCTCTACATCCTGTACACTTCCTCCTACACTGTAGATTCCATTCAGAGTTCACAAAGCCAGAGAGCGAAGCCCGTCACACTGATGTCACTGTGGACTGGATATCACAAATGAAAGATCAAGATGATCAGTTATAATAAAAAAAAAAATCCATCTCTGGCAATTAAATGTTCAGCGGCAAGTAAATGTAAAGTGCTCCCCCCCCCACACACACACCCACCCACAATAATCACAGAGGAGCTGTAACCTTCAAGGTGTGATTATCATAGGACACCAGCATTAACAGAAACCCAGTGTAATTTCAAAGAAACCAATTTAATCTCACTTTTCAAAGCTTTATGTCACTTAGATTTGACCGTGGAGCATGAAAATTAGTTACATTTACCTCTTTTCAATGTAAAGACAGAGAGAATTAATGCAGCAATAATAAAAGGTTGGGCCGCTAAAATATAATACAGCTCAGAAACCCTGAATCATATTGTTTTGAAACGACGAGGTACTAACTGCTCTGTGTGAAGGAGGGCTGCAGAAATGAGGTCTGACTGAGCCAGGAACAGATGCCAAACACAGCTCTGCCAGCAACAAAATGAAACACGGCCTCACCTCCGGTACACGGACTACAAGACCACCTGGGTCAACAGACCACAAGCACGACCCTGAAACACCATGCGAGAAATCATCATCAACAAGGGCGAACAAACTCAGCTGCTCGCCCAAATGTTGGCTATAAATACCACAAGATCCTTAGCATTCTGCACCGCGGCGAACCGAGGGTGTCAAGAATCAATAATTTATGCGAAGCAAGAGAAAGTTGTCAGATCCAACAATGCCTACAGACAGAGCCGGAGCGAACGGCTTGTTTACAGAGCCATTTCAGAGAAGGATGCCATTGATTAATCAGCATTTGACAGCCATGTTGAGGAGGAGAGAAAAAATTCTGTTGAACAGGGAAAAATCACTTTAGGACTGAAACAAGTGTATTTTTATAACAGCAGCAGTCGGAGACACAGTGAGTGTATTTGTGAATTTTGCAGCAGCACCAGAGTCGTGATGAATCGCAGGGCGACTGCCAACAGCGGTGGCACGGCTTCACACGGCGTTTTTCTATCTCACTTCTTTATGCACAATCCTGGATGGCCATCAGATGGATATCTACGTATGTTGTGCTCAACAAGCAGCCAAGGCACTAATGACTGCTGCTTTTCAACCCCCCTTTACAGTGTGTGTGTGTGTGTGTGTGTGTGTGTGTGTGTGTGTGTGTGTGTGTGTGTGTGTGTGTGTGTGTGTACGGGACATTTACTGCAAACTTAAAGCTGCATTAATTGGTTTTTTTTTCAGCCACTTGGGATAAGCGGCACAAGAACTTCTGACTTGCCGGTGAACTTATTGGCAAAAACATTGCTAATTTACACATTCAGCCGATAATCAAGCAACGTCACACGGAGCGGAGTTTCTGGGTATTGACTTCAACTAATATTCAAATGTGTTCATTTCAAGTGACGTAAACTATTTACAGCAGTTTCTGGTACCATGTTCATCAGTTTATGATTTGAGGCGTTTATGTGTAAGACTCCTTCAGACTGGAATAACGTCATCCCACATGTTTAAATTGAGTGTGTCAGATGATTTGATTTTATTTCTCTATACAAAACAAATTTAATAAATACAATAAATGAATACATTTTATGTGTACACATTATATTAGTTTTGCACACGTGTTCACGGCCTCTCTATGGCCATCTAGTGGTTGTGTTCGCCATCGTAGGTATTTGTGTAAACTCGAAGCTAACAGAGGCTAAAAAAGGTCAATTCCTTTTAAAGCATTAAACTATATTTGTATCAAAAAATAAAAAATGCCTGCAGCTATAATCAGGGATGAGCAGTAGCTGGTGGTGACCAGTGTTAGCTCGTGTTTGCAGATGTCATTTCTATTCCACCTGCTGCCGTTCGTCTCCTGCTGACGACGTGAATTCAAAGTGCTGTCATGCTGTAAATGCCACCTGTGGCCACATCGCTGCTTCTGCATACCCCTGCTTTAAATTACAGCTTTTTTAAATTTCCAGTGTTTTTCTGTCTCATACTAAAGTTAATTGCTCCTTTTGGGAATATGGAGTTGAACTTTAACCCTCGACCTTATGAAATATGACATGAGAATATACTAATGTGCCGAGGGAGTAGTCGCAGGAATATCGTGGAAATTCAAAGAGAGGAAATATATTTTCTTTTTATATGAATGTAGCCTGTTTGGCGGACCTGACGTTTTGGGAATTACAGGTTGATGAAAGACTCTGTACCTGAAGTGAGGTATATCCAGGTAAGCACCACCGTCCTCTAATGTCTTCCCCTAAGAGCTGCCCAGTATGACCACAGGCATCTCTTGTTAGCCACTGGGAGCTGCCCACTCGCACACTTCCACCGCCTTTGCTGCTTAATCAAAATGAGGGTCGATTTGTGGAGTTCATGGGTGCAGCACTCCCACAGCTCCCAGCCCCTGTTGGTTCAATTTAAAATGAGTCGACAATACAGACTGTGGCTCATTTTGGCCCAGAGAGCTCACAGTGAAACAGAGCTGATCTGTCTCCTCCTCCGCTCTGTGACTCCATGTTACTGTGTGTGCGTTTGTGCGTGTGTGTGTGTGTGTGTGTGCGTGTGTGTATGAGTGTGTGTGTGTCCCTGGCCTCATACTGAGCGAGAGTAGCATCTATCACAACTCCCCGTCTCTACTGGCACTTCCACTCAGGCTGAGGGATGAAGGTAACGCCCTGTAGCTTAGCTCAGCCAGGACGAACGAACACACACACACACACGGCTGCACAACACACACAGAAACGCACACTGCTGGTGTGTGTTACATATGCTTGCTGTTGGTATTTTTACTAAGAATAGGATATGAGTTAGTCATCCTTGCCCAGCTCTGATATGATGGATGGATGATTATGCTGCTGTTAAATTTATTGTAGAATTGATCAGCTGCCTGTGGGAAGCCTCTCACATGCTAATGATGCTAATGTGACATTCAATCTGATTTGATGCAAATAGAAATGATTATCATCAATATTACTTCTTTTCCTCTGGGTTTCTGTGGTGATTCACATTTTCCATGACTGACACACAGGCTTTTTGTTTGTCTTTCACCAAGAATAACTATTTCAACAGACACACACCCACACACTTCCATTTTCCCTTTTGCCAAGCCAGCTGCATACATATTCAGTAAAACTGTGGAGTGTTTTCATGGACCCGGTCTTCGGGATCTCGTACTGATTTAATGAAAACTAGAATGACCTCCCCGTGGTGGTGTGACTACATCCCTGTTTATCCAGAGTCAAATGAAATATGAACCATCTGTGTGAAATTTTGTTATAATTTCTGAGTGAGTAATGGCCAAAAGGTGTTTTGTGACGTCACACTGACCCTGACCTTTGACCTTTGACCACCACAATCTAATCAGTCCGTCCTTCAGTCCTTGAGAACGTTTTTACCAGATGAAGAAATTCCCTCAAGGCGCTACGGAGAGATTGCGTTCACAAAGCCAAAAGGGCGTTTTGTGAGGTCACCGTCACTTTGACCTTTGACCTTTTGACCACCAAAGTCTAATCAGTTCAACCTTGAGTCGTAGCGAATGTTTTTGCCAAATTTGAAGAAGTTCCTTCAAGGCGTTACTGAGATAATTAGACAGAAAACCTGAAAACAACAAGCCTCGGCTCGACTGAGGAGGAAAAACCGACACAAAACAGAAAATATGAGGATGTTTTTTTCCTGAGCTTCTTTTACAGGCTGGTCTCCAATCTGTGTTGACAAACCAGACACAGTGTCTATGATGTGTGTGTAAAGAGCAGGGGAGGGGCGCTGCTGCGGAGTCTTCCTGCTCCTGTCATCCCGCCAGAATCCGTCCAGGTTCGGCTGAGATCCGGATAAACATTCGCTTGTTGCTGTCTTCACTCAGGTGAGAGGAGAAGAAAAGAAAAATGCTTCATTACTGGGTCGAGGCCCCGAAAGTCCTTCTCTCTGTACTTTTTCTGTCACATTTACACTTAAACAAGAGACATTTGTTGACACTTGTTTCTCGATGTAGCAGGCGGCTATTTTCAGCAAAAACAAAGAGTTTGATAAACTCACTGTACGCCGCACGCCCAGTTTAAAACTGGGCAGAGTCGGCAGAGTCATCAGAGTCGGCGTCGAGCTGGACAAGAACGTCGTACAGTTTGCAGCTAAATATTTTTCTAAGGAGGTTGTAGAGCCAGAACAAATGAGATTGAATACTGGATTTATCAAGTTGACAGAAACACAAGATGTGCAAATAAACAACTGTTAGTCAGCCATAAAGACTCTATAGGGTGATAATGTGTTGTGGTTGCTGCTTGTTCTTGCTGCTCCCAAGTGGCCAGAAAGAGAAAGAATGCATTACTGCAGCTTTGTATGACAGGTGACGAACAGGTGACTGAATAGCTATAGATCACAGTGACACACAGGTGAGACGGAGCTGAGCCAGGAGCCTGTGTGAACCTTCTCACCGCAGGCTTTCATCAGAGGTGTGACGACATAAGTCGTCTGAACCTGTACGGACGCTTGGACGGAGCTTCAGACGGAAGCTGTTCATCACAGTGCACTAGCTTGTCTCTGGTGTGAGGGTTTAGGGTTTAGCGGGATTGTACGGTGGAGTAGGTGACATGGCGTCTTACCCCGGGGCCTTGAGGAGAATCTGGAGGAGAAGCTGCAGGAATCTGTCTCTGACCTGAAAAACACAAACAAGACGGAAGAAGATGAAGAGATAAACACGAACGGTCTGTCCGCTCTGTAACTTCCCGCCTCTCAATCAAAATAATAACAAAAGTCGGCGTTGGGTGACGTCACGAGATAGCACGGGATCATGGGAGTTGTTGTTTGGTTTCCTTCAGCGTCGGCGGTTCAGGAAATCAAACAGACCCGGTGATTATAACTGAATGAAGCAGTTTGACATTTAAAGTCAGAGTTTGAGCGACGCTGTACGGAGGACAGAGACTGAGGGAAGATTGATGCTAACGTTCGTTCTGACTGTTTCTCTGAACCAGATGTTCAGCAGGTTTTTACCAGCAGCTGAATGATGCGTCGTCCTTTCCACAACAAACACAGCAGGAGATTAAAACCAGTGGAAACACTGAAGAAAACAGTTTCACTTACGACTAAAATCATCTGGTTCAAATAACCACCTGAAAACCACTGAGGTGTAAAAAGTGTCTGTGGCTTAAAACTGGATAAAAGTCAGTGTTGAGCTTCTGTCAGACAAACACAAACACACTGACACGTGATCGTAGAGGATATGATGTCACTGACTGGTGACCAATGAAACGTCACCATGATTAAAATCACAGATTTCTCTGGTTCGTGAACTGATGGAAACATTTGTGATGATGTCAGAACACAAGTCGAGTTGTGTTTGGACGTTTTAATGTGGAGAAGTTACAGATTATAACTTTAAAAGCAAGTATCAAATTTGCCAAAAGGTTTAAAATATTTCATGACAGTATCTTCCAGCAGTTTGTTTCAAGAATAAAATCGACTTAAATCCTGAATTAGACAGTGAATGATTTGTTAATGCAGTTTAAACATCATAGTCTGTATTTAGGTTCTTCAGAAGAAAAGCACCGACTCCTGATCAGAAGATGTGCACATAAAACACAAGTCTAGTCATTTTTAGATTTACAGATTAAAACTTTATGTGTCAAAGCAGCTGCAGTTCGATGTTTAACCGGCTCAGCTAACAACATCATAATATCTGCGACGTTCTGCACACCTAGCTAGACATGTGATGGAAGCTGATAGTAAAATGTCATCTTTTCTTATTGCCTTGCTGTTGATTGGATTTGGAGTCAGGTGTCACGCTGAGGTGTAAAGAACGAACCGTCACTGTGCACCCTGAATGACTCCAGCAGAATAAATAAGTCCACTGAACGCCGGGATACCACGACTGTTTAGAATCGGTACAAAAATCTATCCAATTTCACAGAGATCAGGAGGCGGCGCTGGATTTAGATGTCACACTGAGTTTTTAAGTCTAACAATGCTGCCTGAGTTTTTTGGTTGGTAGCCATGGTAATACTGAAATGAAAGGCTTTCCAGTATCTCTTTGTCCTCCTCTCCCACTCCTCCTCGCTCCCTGTGCTGGGCTTGACTGGCCTTTTGGAAATTGCTTCAGTTGCCTGGGGTGTCTCACTGTAGCTCCCATCTGTTCCCACTACACGCACGCAGAGCTGTCTCTTATACACATCTTGACAGCCATTTTGTTTTTGGGGCTTTCTATTTTCTCACTGTTTTACGTCTTGCAACGATGGAAACGTGTGTTTCACCTCATTAGCTGGACGGACGTGCAACTGGGGGGACATTTAAATATGCAAAGATGATGCATCATCAAAATGTATTAATGAGCATCTGTGTCAAAACATCATATTTTCCTCCTCTCGGCTCGTCAGTGGAAACAGAGCGTGATGTGCGATGGTCACGTGAACAACGAGGGATCCTGTCACTAAATTATAGACTAGAGGAATGAAAACGCGTGGACTTGAGTTTCCGCTCGTCTGACTGGAGGTCGTCTCGATGTCCATCATGAATAACTCAGGGGTTCGTCCTGAGAATGTGTGTCTGCCTTCTTTCTAACAAAGCGAATGATTCAGTGGTTGTGAAAACGCAGCGGGAGATTTCCCAGTATAATAATAAACCTACAAAAATGCATCAAAAAACATGATTTACATATTTCAGACCGGCCATGAATTTCATATTTGTCGAACTAAACTATCTGCAATTGAAAGCGGGACACTTACAGGCATATCCACGCGCCCACACACACACACATGCACACACACACACACACACATGCACACACACAACCCTGGAAACACAAAGTCAAGCATGATTATGATGCTGAAATCAAAGAATGACAGAGATTCATGATATCATTCTCCTCTGAACACTAGCCCAAATCATTCAGGCTTCTTGGGCGATCCTCTGAGGACACTTGAGCACTGATTAAAATGTCATTAATAGACTTTGCCAAAAGGCTTCTCTACACACCCGTGAAGTAGGCCCTGATCAACACTATTCTTCTCTCCCAAGATAAGTTAACAGCATCATTAGGAGGGAAATCATCGAGTATACGACCAGGGTCCACTCAAGTTTTCTCTGCTGTCACTGGGATTGAGTGGCTGTGTGCGGTGTTTACTACACTTCTAATCAATTCACTCAAAGACACGGGGAAAATCAGCAGCCTGGGTTTACAATAAGAGATGCAGACGGTGGCACATCATTTATCTTCGGCTGTGTGCGGGATGTGGAATATCTAATCAGAACTTTGTTTCAGAGGGACGCCTCTTTAAAGCTCAGGGTTCAGGACGGGAGTTATTTATAAAAAAGCTTCGGGGGAAAGAAATTCTGCAGCTTAAACTGATAACCCCCTTTAAAACTTCGTGGTCGTACGCCTCCGCCAACCAGTCAAGCTGCAGTTTACACCCGTGTCTGTCCAGACTCATGTAACACATGGAGGAAAACTTAATAAAAAGTGTAGCTTCTATATTTGTCTGACGGATCTGACGGAGAACAAAGTTGTAGCTGATGTTTCAAATGCGGACTCTGGATGCTTCACACACATCCTCCTCCCGGCAGCACAGGAGAATCTAAACAGTCACCACAGTGTGAAGGTGGGGTACTCGAGATTAGTGCCGACCGATTCAGTATCTGATCAGGTGTGAGAAACACAATCTCCCCTTTCTGTTCCTGAGTCATGGCGTTTGTGTGAAATTCAGTCACAGTTAGCGAATGAATTCTTGACATATATGGCTGGCTAGCTGGAGCGCAGTGACCCCTGCTGGTCAGCGGAGGAAGTCCCAGCGGGCAGATTATTGCTGGTATTATTAGATGCGCTTACTAGCGCTTTCAAATGGAGCTTGCTCAGACGTCACGTCACATGACCTCAGCACAGTTGGTTGTTTACGGGGGTAATCCTCGTATCGGACGATCTAATCCGTCTTTAACTCAGGTGATTGGAACGTTTTATCACAGATAATGTCTGTTCCAAAAGTCGGGAATCGATCTCTCCGCTCAAAAATACTACAAAATAATACAAAAATACAGCATTCGTTCCGACTATATTTATTACATCAGAACCTTTTGCTGAGAGGCAGAAACAGAACAAAGAACTGCACATTAGAAATGAGCGGTGGATTAAAACCACCAACTTAAAGGGTAATTTTGGTTGATTACAACTTGGCTCTCATTAGGTTTGGCCATCATTTAAATTGCTAATAATAACATTGTATTCAGCAGATGAATTACTGAGGTTTTGAGACACTGCATCTCCCACCAGCACAGACTGTAAGCCTCATGTTAACTCAAGCTTGTAAAACGTCTGTGACAGTTTACCGTTTGGACTTCACTTTGACAGAGATACTGAATAATATCTGAGACTAATATGACCTAAAAATAAAGTATTAGTATTTACCTCTAAAAGCACATTTTAGTCAGAATCCACAGGATGTAAATTCTGGTTGTGAGTAATTTTCTCTTTTAGAAGAGACGTTCGCACGAGGCTGCAGAAGAAGGCTTGTTCTACATCAAGAGACCCTAATGGACAGCCAAAATCTTCTCCCAGCACTTTGAGTTTATCCCTTTATTCCCCTCAGACCCATCATGGAGTGTGCTAATCATGCAGAGAGCAGGTGGTGCCATTGAGATAACACTGCAGAGGTGAGGGCTGCATTATATGCAGAGGACAGGCTAGTTTGATGCTTGTTGCTCAGAACTTCGGCTGATTACACCTGGGTGTTGCCGCACACTTGAGATACACTTATAAAACAATTAGCGGGAACAGACCACACACACTTTCTGGTCCAACATACAAACCTTTGTGGAAGACAAACAGAATTTGAGTCCTTTTTTAAAGCTGGTAAGACTCTGAGGAAAACTCTTCATATTAGGCTGATATTTACCCTGTGAGGGCGATGAAGGCGATCTCCTCTGACGTGACGCGTTTTCCTGCTTCGTCCTCAGAGATGCCTTTGGGCTGGACGCCTTCCCCTCCAGACCGGATGACAGCCGAAACGTTATCGTATCTTTTACCTTGGAGACAGGTTTCAGACGTTTCAGGGAGACACAAAAACAGTGGAAGAACGAGAGGTTAAGCTTCTGGACGGAGGGACGCAGTTGGATTGGATGAGACACAGTAGCAGACACAAGCAGGAGACGTGACGGTGACATGTGGTTATTTTTCAAACCGTCTGAGTGGCGTGAAAATTCACAGCTAAGGTGCGAGAAGTTCAGATGACAACTTTTGCAACCTTTACATTTTTTGATACTGTCTCTTAAGTGATGCGACTTGGAGACAATGGTGTGATGTAAACTGCAGTGTTCCAGGGCAGAGCTTCAGAGGAAAGAGTAATCAGGTTCTGTATGACGCGCTTTCATTAAAGCACCACATCATGCCAAAAAACAATAGAGATAAAGATTTCTGTCTTCAGGGGAAACAAGTGCCTTGTCTCAACACCTCCCAGCGCATTCTTTACATTTTGCTGCTCTGTGCTCTTGCGTTACCTGAGCTGTGAGCGGCGCTGAGCTCTGAGTCTTGGCAGGCGTCTCTGTGCTGTAGACCATGACTCCATGAGGGTTTGGCTTTGCACCTCCTTGCAGAACGAGCTGCAGCTCTTCCCCCTTCCAGTCAGCCGGCTGCCGGAACGGGAACCAAATCCCCCAACGGAGGCACTGCAAGAAGGCTGCTCTGGACGAGGAGGTGACTGACAGCTGCGAGATGGAAAGGACACAAGGACAGAGGACATGATGAATATTGATTTCATACATGGAAACGACCGTTTTATGTTTATCCATTGAGAATAATCTTTGTGGAAGCAACATTAAAGTCATGTTTTCTTCTACGATGCTGCTCAAATATTTACCACTGGCTTCCTTGATTTTATTCACCCTGTCACAGCAACTCATTTTTTATTACAATGAGCACATATGGACAGAAGAACGTTTCCTTTAATGAGCATTTTTCACCCAAAGCAAATTTACATCCAATGATAAGACAAGACAATAAGACAATAAGAATATGCAACTAAAAATGGCAGAAAAACAGGCAATAAAACAAACAAATGGATGTGCCACTGGGATAATTACAGACTTTTACAGTGTTTAACTAATTATAAACATTTAATAATAAACCGATGAATTTAATATGGGCCGACTAGAAAATTGGTTTTGCATTAATAAACTCAAAGTGAAAAACTATTTAAACCATCATTCGGTTCATAAAATGAATTGTAAAACGATGTCAGACTGCAGCTCACACTGACTCTGTGCGTCCGCAGGTTTGAAGCTGACTTATGAAATCTCTTTGGAACGTGATGAAAATATGGATCACCAGTGGAAAAGTGGATCATTTCTGCAACTGCAAAATTCTCCTTTCAAACCTACAGAGAGTGAGTGTTTTATTTTGGAAAAAAAGATACAGCAGATTCAGTGGCTACGCTTCTGCTTTAAGTTATTTTTTATTTTTCCATACTGTTCCCTTCATATGGAAACACAGCTGGTGCCACACAGCAACAGGGAAGCTGCTGCTGACAGCTGCTCACAGCAACAGTTAGCAGCCTGATGAAGAGCTACCAGCAGACAGGAGATCAGCAGTTGGTCCGACTCCGCACAGTTCAGGTTAAACATGGAAACAACATATTGATAAAATATCCAAGTCAGTAGCAATTCTGTATAAATCTGGGGAAATAAGCCTTGTACATAATTTACTGCTCAATTACACTTCCTGTTCTAACTTATTGTATGGGAAGTGTCGACCTTTAAAACGAGTATAATGCTACAGTCTTTGTAAATAAGGCTGGTGACTATGATCACACTGTCGTTTCTACATTCTCATGCCGTATCATTTAATGATTCTGTATGTTATTATAAAATACAAAGTAAAAAAGGGTTTTTGATCTGAGAGCTGTTTGTAAGTTCACTGTACAAAAGCTTTAAAAAGGGATTAAAGGCAGATGTATTTCTATTGTTGGGGTTAAATTATGGAACAATGCTAATATATATTTAATATAATAATATACATTTGTTCTTTTGGTTTTCAAAGAAGTGCTTTACAGAGATATTTATGAAGGTGTGAATAATTTCCTTTTCCTTATGCTGGGTGTCTTAAATTGATAAGAATGTAGGCAGGTCTGAGTCACGACTTAATACATAGAATACATTTCTTTTTCTGCCTATATTGTTTAATATAACTGTATTATGTGTGATGACTGAAAAAAAAAATGCAAGAAAATATATTTTACCGATGTGCAAACTTAAATGATCAATTACAGGTACGCAATAAATTATTTGAATAATTTAAAAAGCAATCAGAAAATAAGTCACATTTATTGTGAAAGTGCTTTGCAGTTCTATACAGTCGAACCCTCAGAGACCCAAACACACAGTTCAGGAGGAACTTTGTTATGTTTGAAGGTGATTTACAATCTGTTCCACTGCGTCTCTACTTCAGCCGTCCCAGTTAAAAAGCCCTTTGCTTTAAATCATCCACAGGCGACCCGCAGGTTCTGCTGAATCGATTAATAAGCCGGTCAGCCTCCGACGATCGTAATCAATCACAGGTAGAACAAAGCAGAGAACACACTGAGCCCGAAGTCCACATCGCTTCAGGACAAAGTGGAGCCCGTTATGGTTCGCTCGATGCTTGCAGTTCCCCCGAGTACATTTCTTTTTACATGTAATACCATAATCCAGTACTACAGGTCATCATTCACACAGGTGCGGTCTGTATTCTGAATCTCGTGCACTGTTATGGGAAACAGGAAGTGCCTGCAGTGGTCTTGAAGTGGTACCACTGCAATTTTGATCATCAACCGTTCCGCACTGCTCTTAAAAGGAGACTGTCACGGCTGTAAAATAATAATAATACTGATAAACTGTGTCTGGTTCCTAAAATCCTGAGTCTGACTGAGGTTTGTATCCTCGCTGCAGGCGCCCAGCGGGACGCCAACGTCAATACAACTCTGTTGAATGTAGGTTGTGACATCAGGCGACCAACACTCAAATTTCAGGACGTTGTCTAATGTCTGGGAAACGTCTCCTAAACATCACAACCTCAGTTATCCGACATTGGAGTTTGACGTCAACACGACTTTCATTTCTACCCAAAAACCAAAAAGAGTCCGACATCTCTCTGACGTTAGTAGCGCTGCTGGGCTGTGAGATCCAGTCTTGAGATGCAGTGCTGAACTTTATGGTCTGTCTCGGCCTGAGATGGCGGCAGCAGCAAAAAGAGTCGTCACTAAACTGAATAATGAACAACAAGAGATTTCCAGTGAGCTCCACCAGGACTACAGCTGATGAAAATGACTTTTCTCTATTGATTAATTTGATCTTGTTGCCACAGACAGACAGCTTCATACTGATGTACTGTAGTTCACTGGGCAGCGCTGCAGCAGCCGTTCCCCCCCAGAGAGTGAAAACTGTCAAGGTATATGACATTACATGTGACAACTGTAGGGAAGATAACTGGTGGAACAGCGAGGAGCGTGGACAGGAGACTGAATGAAGACAACAGCAGCTGTCTGAGGACACCGGACAAGACCAGGTCAAAGTCCTGGACCAAACGGTCGCCTTCGAACGGAGGCGCCGTTACGATCTCCTCTCCGTGTATGACCACCCGATTATCACGGGACCGATGTTCCACATTGAGGTCATGTATCGACAGCTGGGGTGTCTCCATGACGACTGAGCAAACTCCATCCACTGAGGAATACTGTGAGATGTAGTTGAAAGCTGGTTAGTGGATCTGGTGAGATTTATTTTTGTTTGCGCCACACAAGGATCGCAGAGCACTGAGAAACAGGGGTGCAGGTTTGTTGTCCAGATCCAAAAACCAGCGTTCATAAAACTCACATCAAAATCGTCTCTGTAGAGTTGAGAAAACCCACACTGACGACATGAAACACACGGCGGCCTCCGGTGTTAAAGTCACATCCATCTGTGGCCTTATTACATCACATCCTCCTGTCAGACAAGAGGTCCTTGTCAGGTAAACAAAAAAAAACAAAACACAGACCACTTCTGAACAAACAATCAATGCTGCCTTTGTTTTTCAGCTCAGGGTTCGTTTTTTCAAAATGTCAAATTATCATGCGTTATGCAAAATAACCCTCCAACCGTCCGGCTACCCTACGAACAAAAGCCCAAAGTCAAGTGTTCAGAGAGGTTAATGGAGCTGACATTCTGAGCGCTGCAGCTAATGGTACACCGCAGCACAGAGTAAGAGAGCTGCAGGTGGAAAGGTTAAGGACGTGTCAGCCAAATCAGAATACTCTTTTCTTTTTCTTTTCTTTTTTAATAACGAACAGATATAAACCCACAAATGTTTTAAACTTGCATGGCTGCCATTTTCCTCAGCCATTATTTGAACATGTTCAGTCTGTCCGTCTGGACTCCACACAAACAGGAGACCTTGTCAAGCGTCTTATTATGTGCTGTACATCTGAAGAAGACCTCTCCAGAGTTTCACACTTCTTTCAGCCCCTCCCCCCCGTGCAGATCAATATTCCATTCCTCTCGAAGAGGGAGTTTGTTTCAGACCATAATTTTACCCCCAAGTAGCAGAGACATTAACAGCTATTTCTTTGAATTGTAACTCCAGAAATATACGGCAGCCATAAAACAGACAGCAGTATGTTCCCCCCTGAGACATCGCCTGTCTTTCCATCTCATGGGGTTGAATTAATAAGATGCTTTATAGGAAACATTCAATCAAACAAGTCTATTTTCAAAGTAATGATTTTATTAAATTTTCTTTAATTATTTGAAGCAACACGTCTGTGCTCCTGCAGAACACCAGGGTCTAGCACATGACCCAACACTCACTTCTTGTATTATTCAATGAATATATTCAGTGGCAGCAGCAAAGCAGGCTGAGCTGTGAGACAGCGGAAGAGACAAGGGACCAATCAGGAGCCTTTCCTACAGGGGACGTAAACAGCCTTGGAAAAAGCTTTTATCTATCCAACGCTCAACGCTCATCGCATTCCGCACTCTCTCAGTCCTCCAGACGCAGGAAACCCAGAACGACTGTGTGTTGAAAGCTGCGAGCGAGGATGAGGAGGAGGAAGAAAAGCTGCGAGGCAAAACACCCATCGAGACTCAACATGTGTCGCCACAACATCGTCCCTCCACAGACATGTGACATGAACATCCACCACTGGAATCAAACAATTAATAACTTATTAATGGCCAAAAAATGGAGGATCTTTCAAGGCAAATTTCTCAAACCTGGGGTTGTGTGATAAGAACAAACAGCTAGAGAAGAATTCCCTTTGAGGCAGAGAGCTGGTGGGGACATGCATCAGGATTTCAGCGCGGTGGTTTTAAAGTACTTTGGAACGGTGTGATCTACATATGAAGTGCATAAAGAGCTGACAGCTCGGGCTGGCAAACAATAGGACTGGAAGGATAGGAGGGAAATCTCAAAGAGACTCTTTGGTCGTGGTTTTGAGTAAACAAACATGGATAATATTTTCATTCAAAGCCGGGCTGAGAAATTCACATTATGCATGTAATCCTTGTACATAAACAGTCCGCAGCGTGTGGAGGCATACACGAGCTTAAGGAGAATAATATGCGGCTCCTTGATTATGTGGCGGCGGAGATCGGTGTTACGTCAACAGGAGGGTGTAGGTGGTGTAACGGCATTGTGATGAGGACAAAGCGCCGTAGGAGGGAGTGAGCAGATGTGCGTGCGTGTGTTGAAGGGCCTCCGGTGAGAAGAAACTTGCCTTGGGGTCAGACGCATCGACTCATTCTGAGAACCACAGCGACTCGGCGAGTCTTAATCAATGGCGAAGCCTGCTGGTGACAGCCAGAAGACATCAAATCAATGATATTATATTCCAGTGCAAATAAAGTATGACTTTCTGCACTCGCACTGTTTTGGGCAGGAAACAATTGAATTAATTAGTGAATGTGGCGTTTGAATGAGAAGCTGCTTTAAGAGCTGTTTGCGGCGGCGTCGGTCATCGTGTCAGACAAGAATGATCATTAGCCAGTTTCCCCAAAGTGTTATTACGCTGTTGATTTGAGTGTTAAAGGCTATATATAAAATAAGAGCCATTAACTTGAACTCAGAGAGCAGCAGAGCTCTTGTTTCAATAGTGAAAAAATAGAAACAGCGGCCTCGGGCAAAAACAAGGAAGCAACAAACTTTTTCATAAAGTTGTACTGAAAACAATAACAGGCGATGTCACTGCACACATAATTGCTCCAACTGGCAAAGCATTTTCTAAGGGAAGAATCCATCAACCTTGTTTAGAAGTGTGAAATATAACGCTGCAGCATTTTCAGACAAATAAAAAAATAGTGTCTTTTTCAAACATACTACGGCATGGAAACAAAGATCTCATGTCTGTAACCTGGAGCAAGAAAAGTAATCATCAAACTTTTTTGGGGGGGACACTGAGGAGAGGAGGAAAAAAAAAAGGGGGGGGGGTTGGATTATCAAAAGGTGACAGACGGCGAGTTTTGCACATCAAAGAGAGCTGAAACTGCATTTCCCAGCAGATGAGAAGAACTGGAAGCTGCAGAGATGCAACCAGTCCAATTCACCAGCATGATGAACTTCCTCTTCTCACACACGAGTGTAAATACACCACTAATTTTAGAAACATTGCTGCTATTGCTGTGCTGGTTTAAATTTTCCTGATAGGTGCAAATATATATATAAATATATATATATATATATATATATTTATATATAAAAAGCCAAGTTTGTGTAAAAGCTGAAATGAAGCAGTTTGCAGGAAGAGAGTTTTGGAGAAGCTCAAAGAAAACGGGAAGACATTCAGCAACTCAGGGCTTTCTAGAGTACAGCAGGAATTAATCCTAAATTAGGGGGATGTGAGCATTGATGGGAG
This sequence comes from Seriola lalandi dorsalis, assembly GCF_002814215.2. Lineage (NCBI taxonomy): Eukaryota > Metazoa > Chordata > Actinopteri > Carangiformes > Carangidae > Seriola > Seriola lalandi. Next base: position 56,770 of record NW_019524900.1, on the reverse strand, counting down.
ACGGAGTCTGACAGTTATTACTGTTACTGCAGTCTGTTGGGCTGCTCGTGTCATTATTTCAGCCAGGACCCTGTGACAGGCGCCGGCCCACAGCTCCCGCTACTTATTCTCCACAATGAGAAGCCCTGGAGGAAGTGAGGGAACATGCACAGAGATCATTAACTTAAGAGCAGTAAACCACTCACATTTTCATCCATCTGCACGAGTAGTCCAAATGAACCCAGCAGGCGGCTGATCTCCATCCAGCTCGCCGAGGCCAAATAAGGCTGGGAAAGAATTGCACGCCCGGTCTCGGATCTCAGCTTCTAATCAGGAGTTGGTGCTTTTTCTCCTGAAGAACCTGATCATTAAGTACGGTGTGTGATGTTTAAACTGCATTAACAAATCATTTACTCTCTAATTCAGGATTTAAGACTGGAGGCGAAACAGACTGTAGTGGGAGACACTGCAGTGAGATATTTTAAATCTTTTGGCAAAAATTGAAACTTGCTTTAAAAAATAATTTATTACAAAGACCAAATAAGGTTTTTAATCATCAGGTTTTTACAGATGTTAACGTCTGTTGGTTTTTCCACCACTTCAGAATATCTCAACAAATATTGATTTGGGATTGCGCTGAAATTTCTTTAGCAGAGTTTGACAGACCCGAAACGATCATCTTCAGTGTTCCCGTGACTTTTCCTTCCTGCACCATCAGCAGCTTGACATTTTAAACACACAGCCGCCTAAAATGCCATGAAATTTCATAGAGACATCTGTTCCACTCAGGATTTATAGTAATAACTTCAGGGGGCCCTTAAACACTTCCTCTGGAGCCATTATCAGGTCAGAATGTCACTTCTGGTTATTACCAAATACCCACAAAAACAGTAACTCCTTCAGCCTGAGCTGTCCTTTGTATTTATTGCTAATTAACAGTTTTTAAAAGTGTTGGCATGGCAACACACCAAACCAAGCTCCAGAACATGTTAACATGACAAATACGACCATTTTTTAATTTACTTCACCACAACTGAGGATCAGAAACAAACTTTGAAGAGCCACTATCGCAGCGGATGATTGTCGTCTGGTTTAAGGCAGATTCACCTTTATTGATATACATGTTATTAAAGTCTGAGTGCGAGAAACAGCATCAGTAATTTGCTCATTTAAAATAATAGGGATTCATTTGACTGGGAGCTGTGATATAAAATACCTGAGATGATTATCAATCCTTCATCAGAGCGACAGATCACACGAACCTCCTCAGAGGAAAATTAAAATCACATGACGATGGAGATAATGGTGATGTGAGAGATGAAGAAACGACTGCCGGATCACTCAGGAAAGTAAATGACATTAGCTGCACATGGGAGTTGTACAGCAGCAACTTTTCTCCTGTCGACATAATATCTCATCCTGACGTTCTCAAATTAATCTCGTGGTGTTGCTTTCATCTTCGGCGCACCAAAACAGTTTTTACAAAACATCAAAGCTCTGTCAAACGTGGAGTGTGCAGGTATTTATCTGGTCCGCACATGCATCCCATTTGACATTTGGCAAATACAGAAAGCAGCATCCACACGGAACCAACGTTTGGCCCAAACAATTTAACTTTACTTTATATTTAGTCAAAGAAAAACAAGAAGAAAGGTGAACGGCTGTTGGAAGTCATACACACATTTGTCTGAATAAATATATAAAGAAATACATAAATGGCAAATTAAAGACGTAAGTGTTCATGTAGATTGTGTCTAATTTGAAATGAAACCTGTTAAATCAAATCATTTTACAGCAATAAAGTGGAGACTGGATTGCAGAGAGGACTGCTGCGTTACCAACAGGCACAAATACACATGTTTTAGTCAACTGCCTTTTTTATTGCCAAACAGAAAAAGCATGAAGGACGCATCATCACTGGACCGAGATACTGAACATTTGTTGTCACTGTTACTGTTGGAGTTTGAATCACACATTAAAGTTATAATCTGTAACTTTTCCCACATTAAAACGTCTAAACACAACTCGACCTGTGTTCAGTATGTTTTTGAGTTGTGTTCTTACATTATCACAAATTTAAATTAACGGCACGTGTCATTTGGTCGTCAGTCAGTGACATCATATCCCCTACGATCATGTGTCAGTTGTGTTTGTATGACAGAAGCTCAACATCGACTTTTATCTGGTTCTAAGCCACAGACACTTTTTACACCTTAGCATTAAGGTTAGCATCAATTTCCTGAACCACTCACGCTGAAGGCATCCAAACAACAACTCCCATGATGCCACGCTATTCTATGACGTCACCCAACGCCGTCTTTTGTTATTGTTTTGATTGAGAGACCCTCCAGAGGAAGGAGTTACTTAATGTAAGTTTAAGTCTTGTTTCCATCACAAACATTAAAAGAAGACGAGTCTGTGTATCTGCTGTAGCTGCACGTGTTCTACAGCTGTATGTTGAAACTGATGTTTCTGCAGCTGCTCGGGGCTCAAATGGCTCCGAGATGAAAAATCATTCAAGTCCGGGGCCAAAGATCCTCCACACTGAAGCGGGGTGTCGGTCTGAGGTTGTCGTCCACATGGCAGCCATTAGATGTGCAAACATCATCGCCGCTGCCTCCCTCGCTGCCAGGCCGACGCATTCATCTGGAGAAAGATGGCACTGCTGGCAGGCACTGACAGGGTAAGACTCACTCTGGGCCTATCGTGGGGGGGAGATTGATGCACATCTCAGTGGGGGGAGAGCTGACATTCATTTTAATTAGGCGGGAAAAATATTGTCTCTGCGGCATGTAGCCTCCCTTGCCTTAGCCTCAACTCCTCTTCTTGTTGTGAGAAAGGAAAAAAAGGAGCCTCCAGGGAGGAGTGACCTCCACAAATCAGCTAAATATAACACTTCTCCATCTTGATGACATTACTGTGCTTAAGATGTTTGATTAACATTTAATTAACATTTGTATGACATTTCAGATCAGGACCAAACTAAAAAATATTACTGGTTTCTGAGGTCCGCGCCGGTGGGAGGAGTCTGTGTTCACCTCACGTAATGTGAGTAGTCAGAGAAACGAAAGATCAAGGGAGGGGCTCAGAGGTTTGGGGGTATACGGTATAAAGATCGTAAAGACGACATTTTAATGAGCATGTGATTGGAAAGATATTCACAAGATGCTTTCATTCAGCAAACATCATTACAGCCTGCAGGGGCCCACAACAACCACACACACACACACACACACACACACACACACACACACGCAACCTGCACACACAGAACCAGCCACTTGAGGGACGTCACAGCAAAAACACACAACAATCTATAGCCCATGTACCTGTTGGTGAGCCAATTAAAATCCAAACAAGAGTCTCTGTGGCACAGAGGAGCCACCGCTCACCGTCCCCTGTAATAAACCCAGCCACCGGTCACGTCGCTGCTTTCTGCGCCACATACTGTTTATCTTCAGCCCCCCCCCCCCGGCGGCGGCGACATCTGAGACAGAGCAAGTAATAAACACATAATTCAGAGACTGATGTTTGTTATGTATCTCAACTAATGGAAAGCTTGTCCAACACCAAAACACACAACAAGGGCCACCGTCCCCGAGCCACCGGCCCAGAGTCAACAACACGTTTGTATTTGGGAATTTTAATCTACGAAACACTTTGGTTAACAAACTGAAAATACAAACTATCCCCGATAAATCCAATCCATGTCTTGTTTATCTAAGGAAGTGAGCGGAGCAGACAAACCTTTATGTGAGATTTAGAGTTTGATCTCACATCTAACTGAAACACAAGAACATGCTGTTCCTGTCTGTGTTCACTTCCTCTCTGTGGATCCATCAGCTGGTGAACATGAAGCTTTAGCCTCTCTGTTTCAGCCGCTACATCTTCACAGGGTTTTAGTTTTAAAAAAAACAAATCAGCTGGTAACCTTAAAAAAAGTCAAACTTCTCACGTCAGCTTACAAACTAAATTGAGCTTGATTAGCAAGCTATAGCTAATTAGTGACAACTGTCATTTCGCAAACAGTCGCCGGCCGGAAATGAGAATCCTGCTTTTGTCTTCCACTGTCTGAAACAAGGCGGCGAGGACTTTATCCAGCAGTCATTGGTGGACACATGTCACTGGGGGGGTTAAACACCACATTCATTTTAAAACTCTCCTGTACCTGTCCAACCTTCTCCATCACTATGTTCCTCTGATGCCCGACTACTCCATGCTCCCCCCTCCAGACTGTGCACCACGGGTGAGGGGGGGGCCTTTACTTTAGCTGGCCCTAAACTCCGCCCCCTCCCCCAGACTCTGCACCAGAGCACATCTGTTGCTTCTTTCAGGTCAAAACTTAAAACTAACTTGTTTAGGCCGACCCTTCCCTGGTATATTTATATATATATATATATATGTTTATATATGTGTATACTGTGTATATTTAATTCTTTATCTTGTTTCTAATAGTTTTTATTTGCTTTGTAAAGGTGCTTACAATTAAAATGTATTATTATATTATGTGAATGAAGAATAAAAATGGAACCACATGTTCCTGTCATGAACAAATATGGCTGTAAATAAACATTAAGGAGGGCTGGAACTGTCATGTGCATGATAAACTCACCATAATGTACATTTCCACGGCACCACTTCTTTACTGAGTCACATAATGCTCATCACTATGCTTCTTTCAGCTTTGACTATGCTGTTTATATAAGGCCTATCACGGAGTCTCTGTTTGAAAAATGACAGAATGTGAAAAAAATAAGCTTAATCCATGAAATGGTAAAACGAGTGCACGTACAAAGAAGTAACACTGGTGGGATCCGGCAAATATCAAGAGATAAGAACAAAATCCATGAGAGGGAAGGTTTGTGGAAAAGATTTATTAAGGCTTATTAAACAAATATAACACAATATTCCATTAAAAATTTTATTGTTTTTTAAAATCATTTTCAGGTAGAAAACAGTGTGCTTGGTGATTTGCTTGCACTGTGAGACGTATAACGTGTTTTCCAGCTCTGGAACAGTTTACTGCCACACGTCTGACCTTTATCTGATATCTGCAGCAGGATGTCTCCGGCGCCGGCAGCTCTTTGTCCACTAACTCTTCAGAGTGGTGTTGAAAATGCGATGATCAGTCTCAGTTATATGGAAATGTTCCTCCGGCGGCCGGGTTTCGTTTTGTGGTTTCATATCAAACCTCATACAGAAAACAAAGCTGTTCTGTAGGTGACAACCACCGTCTCCGACTCTTTCTTTGAGCTTCATATAGTGTCTGAGAAACGGGCTCGCTGCCAAACCTGGCGCCGCGTGTGCAAATATCCGGATGGGAGCTTAGTGCAGGGCGAAACAGTAAGTATGTTTAAAGGTCGTGCGTTAATGGTTACACTTCCTCAGACGCTCGGTAATCGACTGTGCCATTCAGCGAGCCCGGTCAGGGTCAAGGGTGACGCGGCGCGAAAATGTGACGCGGGTGACACATTCATTACTGGTTGTGCGCCGGCCCAGTTACTCAGATGGAGAACCCATTTCACAAAATGACACGTATCAAAACTGTCAACATCCTTTTTCAGCAGCGACACGAGTTTGCTGTCTCACAGCAGCTCAGGAGAGTCGCCAATTACTGTTCCGAGGATGTGATTCCAGTCTGACAGTCTCTCAGAAGCGTAACGGCGGTTAGTGAGAGGATGCAACCAAGTATCTCCTCCCTAACACGTCCCTCTCTTCCCCTCCGTCTATCCATCTATCTGCTCTGCTTCCATTCTTCTGAGGCTGCGACCTACTAGAAGTCACTCACTTGAGTCGGTGCTTTGGATGACTGCAGCTGTCACGCCTCCCGACAAATTGTTTCCTGGCAAAAGGACAACGACGCATGGGCCAGCACTGCCTCCTGCCCCGGTTTCCCCCCGGACCAGCCCCCTCCATTAGCAAGAGTTAGTGCTTGTCAGCAGAAGAAGGTAGGCAACAACAAGCCCCATCATCTCGCATTAAGGCGTTCGTAACTGCATTACGCGGCTCAGCTGACGAGCAGCGTCGAGCTAACGGCAGCGTGTCTCCGATGAAGTTACAGCACAAATAAATTGGCGCTGACAGATCACAATTAGGAGAGTTGTCATCGCCTCACGTCAGTTGTCAGTGACCCGAGTATTCTCAAGTGAGCGAATCACGCAGTGTGGAAAGTGTCCTCAGTGGATGACTGACTGCACGATGCTCCGTGGTGTACTCCATTTCTTTCACTGCTCAAATTAATGAGTTTGTCAAGGAGCCGAGAGACGAGTGACGAAAAAGGTTCAAATATTTTACAAGTGTTTGCATCAATCCTTTGTGAGAGGCCTGTGACACGGCTCATGTCTGCACTGCTGGTAAATGGAGGAGAAAATTAATCAATTATACGACTGGTTTATTGGTTTATGATTCTGTTTGTTCTTGTAACATCCTATCGTGAAAATAAAACTGTCACAACATCAGGTCGTGTCTTATATTTTTTGGCTGCATCCACTCAGTAACGTTATGACACAAATATATTTGAGGTCTTTGTTTGACGGACATTTCTGCCGCTTAATCGTGGCGTTGGCGGCGTCGGACTGAGCTTCTCTCGTGAGTTAGCTGAACGCTCTTTCGCTTGAAGATGAGTCTCAGGAACACGGCGACTGACGGACTGAGTGGACTTGCACTGACCAACGTCCATCATGATTTTGGAAATGACGTTCTGCAAGAGTTTGATGCGACGCAGGATGAACTTGTTATAAGTAGGAATACGACTTTCATTTTATTGTCTCATTTGGCTTTTGTTTGTTCATTGTAGCAGCTTGGGTTTGTCTTGTTGTTGCGTATTGTTATTACTGTCTTTTTGTCTAAATGTTCTTATGATGATGATGCTAGGCTCACAAAGACGGAGAAACATTCATATTCTTTTTGTCAGACGCTGCATCTGTTTTGTACATCTCAGTTATTGTGGAAGTGAGCGGACACACAAGCCTGTTTTCCATTGTCACCGTCAGCCTTGAGTGGTTGGAGACATGCTCTGTTTGAATATCTGTAATTCTGACTTCTCCATTCTTCCAATGGAAACAATGGTCAGAGGAATAAAGCGATTTCCGTCCGTGTAGCATTGGCGAGGTTCTCCAACAATGCCTCCGCAGCCACCATTGTGTGCGACTGTTGCCTATAGCTGCAGTGTTCCTATTGTCATTAAATGATCACGTGTAAACCAGCAGTTATATCTCAAACATCATGAAACCGTCAGAAAGGGAATGAGTCGAGTTTCGATAAAACAAAAAGTGCAAAGAGATGAATGAAACTTTGGTGTGAATGAAACCTACTGACAGTTTTCTGCTGAGTCTCCAGAATAATGGAGATGCTGATCCTGTAAGGAGATGTTGCTGTCGAGTTTTTAAATGTCACTTTTCAATGCTGTGAGATGGAATTGCGTTCAAGTCCATTGTTTTGAGGAGGAGAATCTCAGGACTATATCTAAACAATCTGCACTGATATCAAATATAAATGTTTTTTTTTTTTAGTCTACAGAGGAAAATAATCAATGTTGTGTGAAGGGCAGCGCACTTTACCTCAGCCTCACACTGTAATATTATATCCTCATATTCAATTAATGCCGGGTTTCATACCACGAATCAATACAGTACGTGAACGAGCAATTACAGTAATAATATGGTGGGAGATGCAGGGAATTAAGGCTACTCGTCATCTTAATATTTTGGGGCGTTGTAATTACTGAGCGAAGTAGCGAGCGGAGCAACTAATTGCAACTCTCGAACATACGTTCACCCTGCCTTTCTTTTTCCTCCACGGCTTCTTCTTCTTCAGGTTTTCGTCTTTAACAGGCAGCAGAGTGATGTGGAAGTTTGGACACGGTAGGATAGAGTTTCACTGTGTGCAGCCCATCGAGGCACGAGCACTGAGAGGGATGCTGGGTAATACAATGGAGGCCTTGATGAGGACGGGGAAAGAGACTGAGAGAATGAGAGAGAATGAAACAGTAAAACAGCAAAAGAAGGCGAGAAGAAGAAAAGGGGAAAGACAGGAAGTGGACACAGTTTATTTGACTGCCGGAAAAACTTTAATGCTGGTAGAACCCAGACCCTCTCTGAGAACAGCCTATCAGACAAATTCCCAGTTCCTCTCCTCTCCCCAGCCTCCTTCATTTAAATTGTTATCTCCATCCGTCTGACTGCTGCTGAGAAGCATGAAAGAAGTCCGCTCAAAGGCTCAGAGTTAGAGAGAGAGAGAGAGAGAGAGAGAGAGAGAGAGAGAGAGAGAGAGAGAGAGAGAGAGAGAGAGACAGTGTGTGGCGCAGAGAGAGCGACCCAATCATGACTAAAATCAAAAATACCAAAGAGGACAAATGACGACACTGCATGATTTTCTTTCTTCACAACCAAAGGCAATGAGGGCAGTGCAATTTTGTAAAAAGGAGGCCATCCACGGTCTTTGTCTTACAGTGAGGAGCAGACGGTCTCCTCAGCACAGCGAGGATGAGACAGAGCCAGCGGTCTCACAGCACCCGGCGATTGCCTCTGTGTTGCAGCGGTAATGTTTTGAGAGAGAAGGGATTACAACAAAATTGTTTTACTCTTTCTCACCCACCTTAGCCCCCTCAGAACACATCAGAGGACATCATTGTATTTAATCAGAGGAAGGCACAACAGGAAAAGCAGGCTGCGCCCCTCCAAACACAGAGGACGCTCCCTCCCTCAAGTTGCACTTACGCAGCACCATCTAGTGGCGGAGTTCACAGTCTGAGGCAGAGCAACATGGGAAATGATGGAGAAATGATGGAAAACAGGTTCAGTAGTCCATTATACGGGACTCTCTGTGGTCCACTCACGGCTGAATCCACACACAAGACAGAGTGCTTCAGGCGTTTGTTTGTGCCCTCAGCTTCAGGCTGAACTACAGAGTCATTTGTTATTATTATTATTATTATTGATTCCTACCATGTTACTCAGCAGGACCTCGAGGTGTATTCTATTCTATAGTCATGTTATTGTCACTGTCATTTATTTATACTATTCTATTATCCCTAGAGTTCTATAATATATCATATATATCTTTTTCACATTTATTATATATTTTACATTTTACTATACCTCCTTTCATCGCTTCACTCTGAACTGAAACTGTTTATTTAGATTCTGTTTCATCTGACACTTCAGTTCCTTTCATCGCTTCAGTTTCAGGTAAAGTTTATTATTCTTTAATATTATATGTCCCTATATCAAGATATATGTTAAATAAAAGGAGATGTATTATTATTATCACATATATACATCCTCTGTATATATGAAGATATAAGTTTATAACATTTATGAAATACCTATAGTAAAATCTGTACATGTGCTTATATTAAAAACATCTATATGATGAATTTTATCTGGTATAACATGTAGCAGGATATGTGTTAACAACATATATTTAATTTATATATGCTAATTTATTAAAACAACATACATATCAAGAGTCTGTATGCTTATATATATTTTTGTGATTCATTTCTTATAAATTCCAGCCTTTGGGATGGGTATATATGGCCATTGTTCCAATTTCTAATAGTTTTAATATATCATTTTTATGTACATATATAAAACATATATTTCATATATGGAAATTCAATATATTTACATATATTACATTTGCATATGAGACAGTGAAACTATTTCAAATAACTTGTGTAACTCATACTATTTGCTTTTAAATTGTGTTTTCTACTCAATTAAAGTCTCACATGTCAGTATATTATATATTATTCAACCGTACATGTACAGATACAAATATATACGACACTCAGGAAGTCTTACACGTATGTTTCTGTCGCAGTTCATTCATTCTCTTCTCTCACTCTCTCACTGCCTCTCCTGTCCATTTCACACCCTGCCGTGCCCTCTTGACCTGCAGTAACCCCGGCCTTCCCACCTTCCAGCCACCTGACTCTCACCTGTTCCCCACTCTGGATTTTGCCTTTTGCCTGTTTTATCTTTGTGTCTGTTGCCGACCACGACCTGAGCCCCGACTTCTCCCACTGTTTGCCCTTCCCCTGCTTCTGCTTGCTGAGCCTTAATAAAGGTGAACTGCTGTGAACTTTTACCGCCGTCTCTGAGTCATGCTACTGAGTCTTCCTAAACCAGAGCTGTGACACACTGCATTAATCCACATTTCTGTACACTGGCCGAGGACACTGGACTGTATATAGCTCTCCGACTTGAGTTTATTGTATTTTATTTCAACGCATTGTTTACTCTGCGTCTTGTATCTGTATATCTTTGTAATTTTGATTTATGGTGTAGTTCTAACTTATGTTTTTCTTCTGCTCTGCTGTAGTCTCTTCTGAATCTTTATCGAGCCTTTTCCTTCTGTTGCTGTAATACAATTTCTCACACCTAGAGTCAATCTCAAATACCATAATTCCTCATAAGAATACAGCCTCGCAAAACAAGCTGCATAGAGTCTGCAGACACTGCTGTCAATAGACATATTTAAAGCATTGACATGTTTAGTTTTTTGCCTGAATGGCATTAGAAAATACACCAAGGTCAAAAGGCCAAAGTCTCTGGTGCATTTTCCAAAAATATAACTGAGTTATGAGTGGTGGTAAAAATTCAATTTAAGGCAACGCCATTGATTTTCTTGCAGGTTTAAGTACCAGCAGAGATCACAAGGGCCTGAAAAGTCTTGGAGGTTGTGGCAGCAATCAGACATGAACCTTCACATTTATGGTTCACGAGTGGTGTCAAGTGGTGTGAAGTGCTGTTGACAGTGTACAGCTGCCTGCCCTGAAGGCGCACCTTAGCTAAACACAGATATAACACCTCAAAAGCATCACATCTCTGCCAGCTGTGACAGAGTGCAGGAGTGTAGACTGTACACAGTCCCATCCCGCTGAAGTTTTAGCAGTCAGCTGACTGCTGCTGCTGCTGCTGCCAGTATCAAACCTTTATCAGTCAACACCCGAAACAGATCAGGCTCTGGATTAACACTCACAAATAACATATGCACACATCAGCACACATCAGCACACATCACACACACACACACACACACACACACACACACACACACACACACACACACACACACACACACACTCCACTCCCACACACAGACAGAAATTACTCTCCACCTGCTAAATATCTCTCACCTCATCAAACAGTCATGCCAAAGAAGGCGAAGGTGGTGAAGTAGAGTGTGGTAGGAGATCTTTTTTTCTTTCTGTCACCCACACAACAGTTTTTGCCTTTCTATTCTAGGATGATGACAGACATCAGTTTGACGGTTCTATCGGCTTTATTAGAAATTTTCAACCCGGGTGAACTTTTTTCAATAAAAGGCAAGAATCCCATTGGAGCATCAGTAAAATTCAAGGCAATCTGCGTCATAGATTTCGAGATATCCTGCGTGCAAAGTGAATATTTTGGACTATAGGGCTGGTAGGTGTGATAGGAAAGTGTCCAAAATCGAAAGCATTCCTCATCTGACCTAACTTTATGGCAGTCTGCCCATTTACATGTTCACATTTTCTGTGTACAAGTGGAAAGTTTGTTCCAACGAGGGCAAAAGAGGAAAAAAGGATCAGGGAGTCGCCAAAAGCACGAGGCTCCATCCTCTGGGGAACATGAACTTCCACAGTTGATGTCAAGGATATAAGGTTAGTTTTCCTATTCCTTCTTATTCCCTGGGAGAGACTGGCAGAGTGCAACAGAAACCTGAATCAAGCTCTGAACAATGGCTGAGACACATTTGCTCAGTTTCATGGCGCTGATAGACGGTGTAATAACACACACCATAAACTAGACCTGTGTGCTGCCTGTAAATGTAATGTTTTATTGTCTGTAGCCTGTTTATTAATCTCTTCCGCCACATACTACTTCAGCTTTACAACTTCCTTCTCCACAATGACAGCCAGAATCTTTTTTTTATTGCTGTAAAAAAACAGCTACTTCACAAAGAGTATGTCAATTCAAGTTTTATATATACAGCTCCAAATCACAACACAAGTTATATCCAGGCGCCTCATACAGAGCAGGTCTAGATCGTACTCTTTACAACACTGATTACAGAGACCCAACACTTGGCGACAGTGGCGAGGGAAAACTTCCTTTTAAGAGGCAGAAACCTCGAGCAGAACCGGATTCAAGGAGGGTGGCCATCTGCCTCGACCGGCTGGGTTGGAGAGGGAGACGGATTTGTGATGTGACGACCTTATTCCTTTTGAGTTTACAGTACATCAGAGTAAACCACTAGTCAAACACGAGAACAGCAAACACTCTGTATATTCTCATAATTCATTTCCAAACTAACGACTGAAATAAATGGTCTCAATAAAAACATGCAGTCATATCATTTTTAGCCAGAAGAACCACAAGCTGCAGTTCCTCTAACGACCACTAGAGTCTGGCTCCAACAGTGAGTCCAACATAGACTCCCATGTTAAAATGTCCAACTTTACAGCAGAAATAAACATGTTTACAGCCTGGTACAAAAACTGTTTTGGTCTCTACAGCTAATTTCCTCCTTTCTGACACCTGTTTATATAACTCACCTGTTTACATTTTATTAAGGACTAAAGTTATGGAGGATTGAGGGGCGTGGCCTCTTTGAGTGACAGGTGGGTAAGTGTATGATTGACACAAACTGGCATTCGCCAAAGTCTCAGCTACACACACGCCCCCTCCTCTTTCACCATTTTTGGATTAGCTGGGAGTTAGGGTCCAGAGTCAGATGCTGCCAAGACGGTGACAGTGAAGCAGTTCACTCTGAGCTTCAAAACCGGTCTTCAGAAACCTGTTGGTGACGTCACAGAGGCGACGTCCATACTAATTTACAGTCTATGAGATAGAGAGGAAATCCAGGGAGAGAGTAGCGGAAGGAGAGAGTAGCGGAATGAGACGCAGCGAATGATCTGGGCAGCTGGGAGTCGACTCGAGGACTCGCTGCTCAGGGGATTTGAACTCTAACCATTCGGCCATCAGGTCGCTCACAATATATGTGATTCTGAGTGAAATGCATCAAGTATTGCCTGAACTGACATAATGTCTGGGACACACATTCATGTTCAGTTGTAACCAGTTCAGTGATCCCCTGACTTTTCATCTAGCGCCATCACCAGGTCAAGATTTCAATTTGTCCAATACTTTGTTTATGATCAAATAGATGCAAAATAAAATTAAAGCCATTCCCATTGACCTCAGCTGCTCACACAGTCATTAGCGATGCTGTGACTTTGACACAACACTAACAGCCTTGTTTTTTTTCCTGCATCTCTTTTTCTATTCTGAAAAGCCACAAACTATCATAATTGAAACACGGAGACAAACAAACCATGAGCAGTGTTTACTACATCTTCCAGACAACAAGCGTACAGTTCATCGGTTGTGAAAGTCACGGTGTTTGGTGATTATTCAGATCATGACACGTCAGGAAAGAGCTGGTGGTGTGGTCACATAAAAGTGAAAATGAAACATTAAAGCAACAAAGATGGTGACGATAGTGAGCTATTTGTCACTTGAGCTGTGATGTTTCAAGCTCTTTTATAAAAACGCTGTTGTTTTCCACCTAAACAATATATATATATATGTGTATATACATATATATATATATATATATATATATATATACACATGTACATATATATATACATATACATATATATATATATATATATATCATGTGTCAACAGGAACAATCACTCTCATCCATGGTTAAAAGAAAAGGGGGGAAACTGTCCATTTACAACAGACTCTATGTCATGCTGTTGCTGAGGTAGGAATGGGTGAATTAATACACAAATGCAAATGTAGCACGGCGCTCCGATGACCGAGTTGCTGGTTGTTTATCCTGCTGCTTTTAATTGGTGATCTCGTGACCCCTGCTTGTATAAAAGACACGCAGTAACACAATGAGAGCCCAGCCTTGGCATGCATTAAGTGTTGAAGGCTCACCCACACACATAATCATCACAGTCTTTCTGTGGTATTCCACGCCATGAGCGGTTGTTGAGTGGTGCGGCTTGAATTCGGAAATTACTTCCCAGGGGACGTGTTGACTGTGTCGTCCTACAACAGGTGCCGGCTGCTGCTCTGTGTAATTCATATGGACAGAGGGAAGATATGATGGGACTCCAAATTGGGACTCAATTAATAACTAACAATATTTTATGGATTCATAAAGCTGAAGATTTGCTGTGTTGAAAGTTGTTATTTTTTATTTTAACCAATCACAGCAGCAAAAGCTTCTGCCTCTAAAAGACCTTTTAGATCATCACACACAACTCTGAACTAATTAAAAATGTCTCGGAGAGATTTTATGTTATACATTATATGATGTATTTTATGTTCCTCAATAAAATAGGCAACTTAAATTCAATCTTCCTTTTAGAAATTAGCACTTAACAACAATGGCCAACCATTGTTCCAGTTTTTGATTTCAGCCTATTGCATCGACAAATCAGCATAATGGCTCGGTCAACTTTAAATTACAGGCGGCCCAAAACACTGATTACATACTTTTCACCATCATCTATTACAGTCAGCTGCAAAGTGAGAGGATATTACACGGGCTCTAACTGAATGTTGATGCGAATTAAAAAGAGACCTGCAAAAATCCTTAGACTGGGGAGCGGGGGGTTCAACCGAAAACTGTTGAGAACTAAAGAATGCTCGTTGAGCTTCTTGTTTACTTATTCTTTTATCAGATGTTTCCTAATTTAAATCATAGCCTTACTAGTTTCTTACTAGTTTTTATTTAGGGCAAAGCTCTGGCTGTTTGTGTTGACACAATATTAAACAGAGACACATTTCAGAAGCTTGACATATTTTGATAAAGGAATACAAAAAGGATTGTGTTCCTCTATGTCAGGTACTGATTGAAAGTGGCACCTGACAGAGCCCGACCTCTGACTGGAAATGTATTGTCTGATTTTTTATATAGATATTAACCTTTGACTGTTTGACTGTTGATATATTGTTATATAAACAGGTGAGTTATATAAAAAGGTGTCACAAAGGAGGAAATTAGCTCTAGAGACCAAAACAGTTTTTGTACCAGGCTGTAAACATGTTTATTTCTGCTGTAAAGTTGGACATTTTAACATGGGAGTCTATGGGGACTGACTCACTGTTGGAGCCAGACTCTAGTGGTCATTAGAGGAACTGCAGTTTCTGGTTCTTCAGAGTTGGCTTCATTTTTCAGCCTTGGTTGATGCTTGTAAAAAAAAAAAATAATAGCAGTATCTCGCTGTGGGGTGCAGCAACAGAGAGCAACCTCAGACCACATATTTAAATTCCCCACATTTCCCAGAAATCCTTTCAACATTCATGAAAATCTGTGCCTGTGCAGGCTGCATTTCAGCAGTGGCAGGATTGACATGTTTTTTTTTAAGAAATAAAAGCTGTGGAGTGAATGATATTACCCATCATCCATCACCAGGATGGCAACATTTCGAAGCCTGGCATCAAGTCAGGTCACGTTATTTATATGACCGGAAATCACAAATTTGCCTCAGGCGACTTTCCAATCTGTAAACCCTCTGTCCTGAGACACTGGGGTTTAAGTTGAGGTGGCGAGAGACAAGCAGCAACAGCAAAAGCCTGCGATCCCTGTCAGTTAAAACGACATGCTCCAAGACAAACCACATTTCAAGAGCGAGGTAAGATGCTGTCTCATTGAAAGACCCCCCCAAAAAATAAAAAAACAAATAAATAAATAAATAAATAAAGGGACAGATGAACCTCCACATTACCAAATATGTGGTGAGAGAAGAAAGGTGGGATGAAGAGAGAGAGAGAGAGAGAGAGAGAGAGAGAGAGAGAGAGAGAGAGAGTGAGAGTGTGTGTTGTTGTGCATCTCTCTTACCATAGTCTCTCGCCCAACCGGAGCAGAGAAGACGTACTCCAGCTGGAAGACAACTGCCAAAGCCTGATGATTGGTCATCTTGAGCTGCAGGCTGCTGCGAAGGCCCAACACCTGAGGGAGGGGCGACGCTGCAGAGCTGAGGAGAGAGTAAAGACACACACACAAACAAACACACACACACACACACACACACACACACACACACACACACACACACACACGATGAAGGAGTGAAGGATGAGTGAAGGAGCTATGATGGGAAACACATATACAGATTACGAAAATGCTGACGGTCCCTGTCCGTGTTTTCATAGTTTTACTTCTTATTAAACGGAGGAGAAATCGATGTGTTGGAGGGTTTAGAAATCGCTGGCTAAATGTTCTCTGGCAAACACCGGCCTCCTGCGTGAGCAGTGGAACAGCACTTCTCCGCATTCGTCATTCACAGTTTGCATACACCACAGGCGGGAGCATACTGTGGAGCGCCGGCGTGTCACGAGGTGGGGCCGAGCGCCTTTTTTCTTTTTTCGCTTCACGGACTCTCTGGAGAAATGGAACAGGCGAGCACTTCAAATTTTTTTTTTTTTTTCTCTCCCTCTTCCCCTGCTGTTGGAAGCACCAGGCATAACACAAGCAAGACAGACTGTCAGCTCTCACTGGCAGCACCAAAAAAAAAAAAAAACGGAACACATCATAATTATTGCCTTCACTGGTGTTATCAAACTAAAGCTCTTCCTTCTTGCATCAAAACAGGAAAATGCATAACATACGATATGACGGAAGGAATTATTTGGATGATAATGGCGATTATTGTCGTTCATATAATAGAGTAATTGAGCACAGATTGTCAGTTAGCGTGTGATTGTGTTGATTATGCATTTGCATGTTTGTGCACTCTGTTCTTATAAGGAGACGCCGACGTAATCATCCACATAATCGCCACATCAGCTACTGTCTCATTTCAAGTAGCAAACACCATACATTCTGATTCACACTCACACTGAGAAGGGGATCATCTTTCACCAGCTGTTCAGTTTTTTTAATCTTTTTTTTTTTTTGTCTTTATTGATCAGACTGATCCTTTTATCCAAAAATCCTTTGCATCATTATTTCAAGAAAACTCTGCAAAATATCTCACCTGATCAAACTCACATAAACACCCTGACGCAGAGAGGAATATCACACCGTTATGCTTTGAACCACTCAGGTATCCTGCAGATAGTGCTGTCAGCACAAACACATCTCTTCACAGTCCTCATGGTGGACATCATGAAGGAAAGACAAATTTAGAGCAAAGAGAACTATCAACAACGCCAAGTCTAAACCTGATATATATCTGGACCGCCTCTGGTCAAATCCTGATTTTATAATCGTGACGTTGTCTGAAAAAATCACCAAACACAATAACAGATAAAAGACAAAGATTGAGCCGTGATTTCAGCTGGATTTACTGTAACATGATCACTCAGAGAGAAAGGTAGAAGAGACACAATATCCGTCTTTTTTTAAGTTATTTTTTGGGACTTTTGCCTTTATTACAGTCGTAGAGAGATTTTATATTTATCTTTCTTATTTAGTCTCTGACACACAGCACAGCCTCCGTCTGGATCCACAATAGTTTAGTCTTTATTTACTTCAACTCCAGAACGTCACTGACTTTTATTAGAGGCAGGTCTTTATGTCTTACTCACAGTCGTTAGTACAAAGCCTCGTTAGCGATGACTTCTCTCTCTCTCTCTCTCCCTCCCTCTCTCCTGCTCTCTTTGCTCGCTGTATCTCGTGTTTAGTTCTTCATCTGTCTCCTTTAGCGATAATGACACATGGAATCAAAGTAGTTTATCTGCTGTAACGGAGGCGAGGCTCAGTGTACTGGAAGTGCTCCTCCTCTTCCCTGCAGTTCCCAAGCAGCCGGGAAACTAGAGCGGCTCGGTAGACTGAGACTGACCAGTGGTAGAAACATCATCAGTCAGTCAGTCAGTCACATTCACAATTATAGGGCTGGCCCCCGCTGTTGCAGTCCAGTCAAATATATGACTGTACAATATGAAAATGAGAAACAGCAGCACTTTAAAAATGCTAAATCTCCTCGTTTGTCACAGCAGCCGAGAGCTTCCCCCAGATCTCAACCTTTTCCTCACTACATCACTATATCATTCTGTAACTCTACCGAATGAGGAACTGTAATCTGTATCACAGCTCTGCTTGAACGGTTCCTTGTGATATATTTGCACAGACTTTCCTCATCACCCACAGGAAAAAGAGCTGCAGTCAGAGGCGTGATAGACCTGCAGAGTGTCACCCAAACAGACACTAAACATTTTTTTTTAACCCAAAGCAGTTCTGCTCAGTGGCTCACTGATGCTCCCTGACAACTCATTAATTGAAACTGCTAGCTGTTGTTTACGTGCGCCGCTCACAACGTGGTCAGAGGTTCGTTTGCTCACAACTTTAATGATAACGAATACGTCCAGTGATTTAACGGGGTGCACTGGGATGTTTGTGACAGCTGCTGTTAACTTAGAAAAAACAAAGTATGTGAGAGGATCTGATTGTTTTTTTATTCAGCACCGATTCATTAACAAAATGCAGCGACCCCCCCCCCTCCAAGATCCCAAAACTGAAGACCTGAATTTGTGGATACCGCCCATACAGAAATGTATTTCATATATGGAAAATTCAATATGTGAAAGTATACTCATTATGTTGAATGGTTCTCATCCCTGTAATTAAAATCAGTAATGAATGTTAGAGGCAGGATGAAATTCAGCTTCAGGTAGCGGCGACCTTTGCTTTTAACTGACACCCGAGTGTTTTACTGCTGATCTGAGGCCGACGCTGCTGACCTCACATCCGCAGAAAGGCTCGGACAAGATGAGCACTGAGTGTCATGGTGTGTCTATACAAAACCCAGGGGTAAAAGCAGCGTGACTCATATCTCCTTGATTGCTTATGAGGAGCTCCCACATGCACTGGAACGCACTGCCAAGCTGTTTTTATGAGGGTGGAAGCCTCAACGGCCGGCGCTGCTGTGTGAATTCTGAGGCTGGGGTTGGGTTAGGACACGGTCGCTCTTATCTCTCTGAGCAAGGTCACAAACAAAATAAAAACACAATGCATCTAATCCCACAAAACAACAAAAAGCAACAAATTATGTAAACATTTTATTATATTTTTATGTGTAATTATTATTATTATTATTATGTGTATTTCTGGACGTTTTCTTTTGACAGATGATAGCAGAGACACTGATCTGATGAAGCAGATCGGGTATCGGCATGACGCATCCACATTATGACTAAGAATGGATGTGTGCGCACAGCCTCATATTACCTCACATGTAGAAGGATGATTTTAATAGATTCCACACAGAGAGCTTCACAGATTTTAAATTTGGGAACATAATGTGGATCAGTACTCTGTATCGACCGGTTCCCTGAGTTTGGGGATTGAAACCAGTGTTGTGGAGAAAACTCAGATCAGTGGCTTCCTAAAAATATAGTCTTATTTAGTCTAATGTGGTTAAATACCTGTAAGTGCGTCATGACTAGAAGCATTTAGTCCAGGTTAGTTCTTTAGTCCATATCAAGTCCATACCGTTTCCGACAATCAAACGTCTGGCGCCATCGCAGCGTTTTGGACGTACGATTGTGAAATGATTCACTTTCTCCAGATGTATGAAAATGAAACTCACAGCAACCTCGCTTTTTCGGAAAAATACAGTTTGTGCTGACTTTACTAGATAAACTTTCAGTCACCTGTCTGTCAGCGGAGGGACCTGCACCCGGAGAGGCTGATGAAAATAATAAGCACTCGCAAAGATGTACAAAGATTTTTGCACATCTGTGGATTTCATCTGTCAACAGAATGATGTTCCAGCATCTCCTGCAGCCTACAGCAACAGCTCCACTGCAGACATGTACACGTGTTTCCTCTGCTCACCTGTCTTTGACCAGGGTGCTCTGTCTGGAGGTGCTGTCTGCCCGCCCTCTGGCCCCTGAGGCTACCAGCTCCAGCACCACCACTTGGGGCTTGTCGAGGAAACACCAGCCATTGTGGACACCGACGTGGAGCCTCCTTTCCTGGATGACTACTGTCCTCAGCGTGCCCTCTGGTCCCGGCTGTTTCTGAGAATCAGAGCGAAGCAGAGAGGAGTTAACACACGACCTCATCGCCATCCAAAACATCTGGGATGAACTGGACCGCCGACGGTGACCAGTGGCCGACCTCACTAATGCTCACAGGTTCCAAATTCTGGTGGAAAAGTCATATGAACGCTTGTGGTTTTGGCATTACATGTTCAACAGTCATACGCTTGGGAGTCCACACGCTTTGTTTGGTTGTCCACATACTTTTGGCCATGTAGTGCTTTAAAGCACAAGGCAGATGTCTTAATATTCTCAAATGTCTTGAGAATCATCATATTTTAAAATACCACGCCATGACAGAAAAAACAGAGGATTGCAGATTTTCTTTTAAATCCTGACGACCAAATAAAAAGAACCGTATTATAATTATTAAAACCAAAGCTTTTTAAAAATAATATTCATTAGTTTCTTTGAAAAACATCTCGCAAGTACTTAACAGAGAAAAGATAATCTATTCTAAATTAAAATCCCAACATACTCGTTATGTAACAATAAGGATGATGACACATCCTCAATTACAAAGACTCAGTGACAGCTTGTCCCAATTATCTCTTCGCACTAACCTCAGGTCATCCTGCACCCTGATGGGCTGGACCGACTGTCAGCAGTCAAGTCTCCCTCCTGCACCACACCACACGACTGATTACAAAACCTTTTTACAGAGGTTTAAATATTTTGATTAACTCACATTGTTATGAATCTTTTTTTTATTTTTTAAACTGAATATGGTCACCCATCAAATCCCCACTGAGAACTAATGTGTAGCGGTCTACAGAGTCCCTCTGACAAAACACAAACAACTTGTCCAGACCACAAGTTCAAACACCTTTGCTGTTTACTTGTGACCTTGCTGTGTTTGCTATCATAATGAATTTAATTAGCCACGCATGAGAGGAATACAGAAGAGATCTGGCTGCCGACAAATTCACCACAGAAACTTCACCATGGAGAGGTTCAGGCGCTGGTATCACTGCAGCAGTTTACAGATCAAATGGTTGAATTTTGACCTGCCATACTTACCGTAGTTATGTGCACAACTTTTGCTGTTGGGCGCTGGATTATTACCAGCTCAATTTTTTTTTTTCTTTCCTAATATAGTTGGTTTAAAATCTGTCTTATCGCCCTTCCCTCCCATCAAAAGCAGGATTTTAAAAGCTAAAAAATGAGTATTACTAAACTGGAAGTCTCAGTGTTTGAAGAGGCGGCTAAACGAGCTGCTTTCTATTGCTAAGATGGAAGCCAAGTTTGACAATGCTCAGTGAGACCTAACCACATCATCTATTAGCCTTGCTGCTATGTTGTATCTCTACTCTGTGTAAGCACCGTCTTATTCTGTGTAATGTACTGATACTTTAACTTGTGTTTTGCGTCCTAGTTTTGTTTTGTGTGGTTCTCCTGGTGGACGGGCACAGTCTAACTGTCTCACCTGTTTATCTTTTGATACCTTGCTCTTGGGAGTTTTGTATATCACTGTGTACTGGGTGCTTTGTCTATTGTCTGTCCAGTGTTTATTGAGTGTGAGCATGTTCTAATATAAGAATCTATCTGATGGTCTGTTTGTGTTTCCTGCCCTGTTGGACTTTGCTTCAACAGTGTCTCTGTTTTCCTTGATCTCAGCACTTAACAGAACAAACAACCATGTTGTAATGAGCTGGATTTATACTTTAACAGCATAAATATCTTAGATTTTATGGACAACATGATTATTTTCTTTTTTCAAAATGTACTGTAAGTGCTGATTCACAAACACTTCAACGTGTCAGCAGGCGCCGGTGGAGGCTGGCGCCGCCACCCTGTAGCCGCCGCCGCCGCTAACGCACAGCTAACTGACGACTGCTCGCCGATTGACTGTAAACTCTCTTTACCCCAAAGCGCAGAGCCGTGCTGAGCTTCGCCTCTCGTCCCACTCCTTCCCATTTGTTTCACTTCGCTCTCTTCCCTCGCTCCATCACATCTCTCACTCCCACTCTCCCTTTCTTTCCCTCTCTTTTCTTGTCATTCTCTCTTTCTGTCCCTCTCGCTGCTTAAAACCTTCTCCATATCCACCCACACACCTTCTCAATCAAATTAGCATATCAATTCAGCTTTGGCTTATTCTTTTCTTTTAAAACAGCAGGAGCAGGAGCAGCAGCCCAGCCTGCCTGGTTACTGTACAGCCTACATCACAGCACAGCTCGCTCTCCTCATGTTACATCTCTGCTCCGACTGACTCCTTCTCTCTGTCCGCTTTTTTATCCTCCTCTTGATATCATGGCTCATCCTCTAACCTACAAGCTAACGGCCGGTATGTGCTCAGCCGTGGATCAGATTCCCTCCGCTCTCTCCCCTTAGAAAACAAAACCTCTCATCTCAACTCGTGCTCAGAAAAAAAACAGTGTTGGTTTCACATTTGCACAATACTGGCGAATCAAGAACAGACATAATGAATACCCAGAAGGCCTTGCCTATACAGTCTCGTGTGTTTTTGTTTTGTTTTTTGAAGCTTACTTTTTATTTACCTATAAGAGGACGTGGTGACTCACTAATGCAACGCTCTATGTATAGTTTGTTTTGATTCGTGCCAGCTCTCGTTTGGCTTTGGGACTGTTACATAACTGTCTTCCAGCTGGATCACATGGGCTGAGGCGCCGTTCAATTAACGTTTGCCGCGCAAGTGCCAAGACTAAGATGTACCCTCACAGAAGAGCGTACATCACACGTTTCAACGCTGGGACTCAACCACATGCACAGTGCATGCACCGTGACAGGCAGGATAATTACTAATTACCAGAGAAAATGATGAAAAACAAACAACATACATTGAATCCCCGTGTGCGCGCTTACACAGCGGCATCGATCTTTCTGACAACTTGCTGTTGTAGGAAACAGACACTAACGCGGTTTTAATCTCAGGACGTTTATTTACATATTCACATGAACTCGCAGCTTCGTGAGGCTGAATTCTCCCGACGTGATGTATATATTTAATTTGGTCTCAGGTCGCTCTCGTGAAAGAAGAAGTCTTGATCTCACTGAGACTTCCTCCAACCTGTGCAGCTGCGTCAGTCTCATTCATGCTTGTTGTCTTTGTTTGAAATGGATCCTGACTCTGGCATCTTCTTCTGCTTGCAGTGTGATGCAACCTTTTTTCATTTCTGCCTCTCCATTCATGCCGCACAGTTCTGTGCTTGTAATTTGTGCTTTTTGTGATTTTCTTTTCTGTCAAGTCTTTTAGTTAGTGATGAATTGATGCACCTGCACACTTTACTTCATTTGTTACTATTAGAGTCTAAACAATCATCAAACTTTGCTCATGCATCACGCTTGGTGTTTTATGGGTCAAAGAGTAGCCCCTGCCCTGTGCTTCACCTGTGAGGTTCAGTCGGCACATGTAACATGCCAAGACCTATATAAAAAAAAAAAAAGACTGTATGGACCCTAAACCCAACAGGAAGTCAGCCATTTTGAATTCACTCCGCAATTGTGACCCAGTTTTTTGCGATTCAAAAAACGTAATTCTTTAACAAACTCCTTCTGGAGAACCAATCAGATCCACATCACATTTGGTCAGACTCACCTTCAGACCTTTGGGATGCTAAATTGCGAAGCTTTGAGAGTTTTTGATGAAGGACCTGGCCGTCGCAGCGCGGCGAATTGCAGACGTCTACATGCCAATATCACCCATGTGGTGACAGGAAATGTCATGTTTTACAATAATCCTAGCCGGTTGACAACACCAACCTCAAACTTCATGATGCCTCATTATGAGAAAACTGTGACTTTTTGTTGGCGCGGCGAATTTCGATGTTTCGCCATTAAACAGGAAGTTGTTATAGCTCAAATAGACAATGCCCCATCTGCTCCGAACTTTATATCTGACATCTGCGTGCCAATATGAAGTCAAAGTGATTGCGCCGCCTACAGGAAACAGGAAGCAACCCTTTGATTTACATTTGATTTACAGGACTAGCTGCATTTCATACAGCTGGTGTAAATTAGCTGTATATTTTTCTTGCCTTTAAATTGACCTATCCAAAATAATAAAAAACTCTGCCTTTCAGTGAGTGGCACCAAGCAGCAGAAATATGACAGGATATCTGTAAATAACTGCTTTCAGTGACACCCGGATAATAATTATGACGGTGCCTTTTCCTGCACAGTCTGTCTGCAGCCAGTGCCGGGGTAGATGACAGGGAAATGGCTTTGTCTTTTGTTGGACAGGTCTGCCATGAAGTGCTTCAGACAGAGAATAAAAGACAGACGGGGAGAAAGTTGTTTATAGGAGAACATCAGTTAAAGTGTTGCTTTCTGTTCTCTGCATCCCTCTCCTCACTCCCCTCCTCTGAGTTTCTCTTTCATTTATTTCATTGCTCTTTTTTTCTCACTCTGTCAGTTTCTCTTTCTCTCTACCTCTCTTGCTCACTATCCTCTTTCTTCTGCCTCTCGCCTCTGTCTGCTGCCGTCACAGATTTCTTCCTCCCTCGCCTGAAATATGAATATTTTAGAGCTAAGAAGCTTAAAGGGAACAATGAAATGGCCCCCAAGTTAAATTATACTCCATTTCCAGAGTCACAGAAGAGGGACTTTTCTGAGTGATGAGCGCACCGGTGCCATGAGGGTGTGTCTTTCTCTTTCTCTCTCTCACACACACACACACACACACACACACACACACACACACACAGAGGCTTTGCTTTCTCCTGCTTTTATGTCATATTTGTGATATTTCCCCAGATATTGCTTCTGGAAAACGCTAAACTAGACAGCGGCAGTGCAGCCCATCAACATGACCGCCTCAGAAATCATAATGCACACTTAGGTTAGAAAAAGTGGAATTTCCTCCGAAGCCAACTTGCCTAAATGCTGTTTGTATCATTAAAGGAAGGGGAAGGGGGAGGCAGAATGAAACTAATTTGCATGCTTTTGGAGGCAGTTTGTTTTAGAGCTTTGTTAACAGAGTAAACAAAAGCAGTGCGTTGTAAGAGAAGAGTCGGTGGTGGGGTTTTTTGTCTCCCAATTAGACGAGTCACTCTGGTGTGGGCGTTGTAAAAGGGAAACAAAACATTCTGCTTAACCATCCATTTCCTATTGGAAAAAACAAGAATATAAACTGAGGAAAAAAAATGCATCTAAGCCAGTGCATCACTATTATCTGCGATGGCTCCTCTCACGGCTGTTAGTCTGCAGTGCATCGAGAGCAACACGGCCTCCAGGGCTCAACAGACATGTTTTCTTAAACTGCAAAACCCTCGTTTCTAATGTGTCTGTGATCTCCAGGAAAAATGACCACATTCCTTTGAAATCAGCAAGTCAAAGATAACTGTGGTGGAAAAACATATCTTATCTTGAGTGTGTGTGTGTGTGTGTGTGGGTGGGGGGGGGCTTGTATTTGTATTCCTGTGAACACCAGTCGTATTAACTCATTTTTATTTTTGGAGGGTGTTTTTTTTTTTCACCCCCCTCCCTCATTTTAAATTCATTCCAAAATAAAATGACAAAAAACCTCTGAAGTGCAGAGGTGGAAGATTATTTTCTCACTTGAGTATTCACACCTGAAAATGGCATTATCATTGTCAAATATTGAAAAACAAAGATTCTCTTAGATTCAATTTACCGGTTCAACTGAAATATTAGTAAGCAAGATTGATTTAGTTGGGGACACTGTCATTTGAATAAAATGGAACTGCTGAAGAGAAAGGAAGTAATTTAGCGTGAATTTAGAAATAATAGCAGTTGGGAGAGAAACGGAAAGCAGGCGACAGCTGCCTCATTGTGCCAGTCTGAGGGAAATGAGTGTAGATTTTCAGAGGAGGAAGAATTAGTTTGTGAAGGTTCTTTCTTTGTGCTCAAAGGGCAGGAGATGAAGTGAGAGAGCAAGCTCTCTTTAATGGCTCCAACTGGGACTTATGAAGCTCAATACAGCCACCGGGTCCTGACCCTGTAATCACTGGGCAGGTACTTCATAAACAGTCGTGACAAGGCTCAGTGGCACTGATCAATACCAGGGTCAGAAGTCCCAACATGGTCGTCTGAAACCTATCACCTACCGATATTGTAATGTATAATATTGTGTTTTGGACTGGTGATGATTTAGAATCAATTTAAAGATGTTACCTCAGGCCATAAAAACCCCCCAAAATGTTTGTTTGTCCCAGAGATTGAATTTCAAAGTTGGATAAAACCTCTGGATCACCGTCAGCGCCAGAGGAAGTCGCAGGTTCGCTCGCAAAGAACAAGTTTGTATTATGAGTCATCGTCCCACCACACGGGAAGACAGAAGTGTGATAAGTAACTGTTCAGAATAGCTGCACTCAAAGGAAGGTGGGGTGAAAAACCCCACTGCTATGAGAGGTGGAGGACGCGGCGATAGTGTAAATATGGGGATAATAACACATGCTCTCAGACGGTCTCTGCGGGAAGATATTCATAGAGCTGCACTCGCTTGTAAAAACAAAAAGTGACAGAAGTCGTCGGCGTCGGCGTGTAAAAGATGTAAAGACATCGCTTCCTCCTTTCTCACTTCCGTCCATGTGCACTACTTTTTGCTGAAAAATCCCTCAATACAGTGGTTCATGTGGCACTACCCTCAGTAATGGAGAAAGATGAGTTTAATTTCCCAGAAACAAAGTCTGCAACGTCTCAATTTATCACTTACAATGAAGAAAAGCGTTTAATGTTTATATAACTCGTAATGAGAGAGCGAGGATGTTGACACCCTTCCTAACAGACGTTTCACCGGTTCTTTAAAGGACTGAAAAATCAGCTCAGAGGAGCATAAACAAATTGCACATGTCTGAGTTGAACCTGAATAACACACCTATTACGGGCCATTACCATCGCACTGAGAGGAAAGAGTCATCATGTTCATGTGAAAGAGGAGCGGCGCTGACCGAGCTGCCAAAGCTGAGTTCAGCTGAAATATATTATCAGCGAAATAATTTAAATAATGCTATGACTCATAGGCTAATTACATCTTTTCTTTCTTATCTTGACAGGATAATTAAATGTTCCCTCTCATTTCTGATTATCCACATTATCTCACATTATATTTGATTATCTGTTTGCCCAGTTTTATGTGGCTGCTTATTTATGCGCGAGCGCACACAGACGCAAACACAAATGTGTGTGTGTCTGATGTCGCTCGAGCATGTGCACACAGGAAAACTGAGATCTGTCACAACCATAATTATTCATAAAGTTGTTAGAAAACTAATTTTGGATTGAAATGTAGAAACGTCTAAGCAGGCAGGGCGTCTATTTGTCTAAATATTATGGTTTTATTACACACAGATTTGTTGGGGACAGACACAGGCAGCAGTTAGCAGGGGGACAAATGAATCATTCAGTACTTTACATTTTTTATTATGAATATTTGCTTATTCGGTTTATTTTACGTATTTTAACAACCTTTATAAGTATTTACAGTGTATTTCACCTTTTTATGTTGCAGTCTCATACTGAAAGCATTCATTTTTCCCTTCACTCTCAGTTCCCCATAATGACAACCCCAAAACAGAATACTGAAATCTTTGCAAATTTATTGAAAAGGAAAAAACTGAAACATCGCAGTGATTTAAGTCTTCAGACCCTTTAACTCAGGATCAGATCTGACCTTCAACACGACCCCGTCTCTGAGCTCTGCGGGCAGTTCCTTCACCTCATGGCTTTTTGCTCTGATACGTAAAATATCAGACAGGTGTGTGCCTTTCCACATCACGTCCAACCAGCTGAATTCACCACAGGTGGACTCCAATCAAGGTGACGAAACATCTCAAAGGTGATCAAGAGAAATGTGAAGAACCTGAGCTGTCATAGTCTGAATACTGTCAATATGCCTCCAACGCGATATCTCAGTAACACCTGGAGGGAACTTCTTCAAATTTGGCGCAAATGTCCACATGGACTCAAGGATGAACCGATGAGAGTTTTTTGGTCAAAGGTCAAAGGTCACTGTGACACCTCTGGTCATTATACAGCGCTGTAACTCAGGAAGGAGAGACTGTGACCATGGGCTATTGAGTGTAGAGGGATGAGGGAAATGGATTTAAATGATTTCAGGCTGTAACATAACAAAATGTGAGAAAAGTGAAGGTGTGTGAACACTTTCTGAATGCTGGTCACTTTTTCAGTTTTTCAGTCCATGTCATTCATTTTCTTCTTTTATTAAAAAAGAAAATCTGCTGGTAAATGCAGCTCTAATAGGCAGCTATAAAGGACTAGCTGTAAAGACGCTAAAAACACCTGGGTTTGGTGCTTCACTGCTTTTACAAAGATGTTTTTTTTAACCATTAAGAGCCGTTAGCTATTCGCCAGTAAGTTTTCATGTCAGTACTTTTGTGATATCAATGTGTAGGCTGTATAAGGTAATAATAACTCTACAGATGGCAACTGTCATCTCAAGGGGTGGGTGTGTATGTGTGTGTGTGTGTGTGTGAGAGAGAGAGTGTGAGAGAGAGAAAGCAGGTGAAATTATGTCCCACATGAGTTTTGTATAAGCCAATTACCGAGCGGGTTACACAACTCTGGCATGTTCCCTCTTTGAAAACCAGCAAAACAAAAGAAAAATCCTTAGCTCAGTTTTTGTGTCTCTCACACAGTCGTGGAGACGATGCTAGTTAGCTGCTCGATGTCTCGTCATTTTCCATGTTTTGACTTACAGATACGACATCAGTCAGGACATTCACCTACACTACAGACCTGTGCTCGAACATATTCATGTTTCACTTCTGGTCTGAATCCACTCTCATTTACATTCCTGATTTTTGCTGCATCTATGTCAAGACATGTATGTGTATGTGTGTATGTGTGTGTGTGTGTGTGTGTATGTGTGTATGTGTGTGTGTGTGTGTGTGTGTGTGTGTGTGTGTGTGTGTGTTGCTGCTACCCACACAGTGGATGTTAGCACCCCCATATTGAGGGTGAGTCATCCATGGCAAGAAACAGTGGCAGCATCATTAGCATGCCACTCTCATCCTCCCACTCCTCTACTCCTTAACAGATTTTAACTGGCACAGCGCTGCCACCGATAAATCACTGTTGCCCTACTGCTGAAACACTCAGAAAATATTCAGTCAAACACACACTCACACGGCTGCCTTCCTATTTCCCTTCCTATTTCACACCACTTATCCCTGCAAGCATAACATATATATAACATGCCACTTTCATCCACTGTGAGAACATTGTGGAGGAAAGAAACCTCTGACGGTGGGTCCAGTCCAGCGCCAACACCAACGGGACTCGAACGTGCGACGTCATACCCCTTAAAGGATGAGGCTGGTGTTATCAGACTTTCTCAGTCCTCTCTGACTCTGAGGCACACAACCCGAAACACATTTCTTCCTATTGAAGACATGACTCTTTAAAGGGCTCCGTAATTTCCCCGGGACAGCTGGCCAACCGTCACTCAAACAGGAGTAAATGGTTCCTTTTCTTAAGGTCCATTCTTCAGCAAAGGATTAACAAGCATCTGGTCCAATCGTGAGTGTTCATGGCAACAGGAAGGTGTGTGTCCATGGCAATGAAGGAACAGGTCACCCAGTGCAACAGTAGCTGGGTTTTCGTCATCGCAAGTAAAACTGTTACACAAAAATAAAAGACTGACTCATTTTAAGCCAAAGAAATTACACCTTACCCCCAGGCTAACTCAGGCCTAAGACCATTGTTACCATGGTAACAATCAGTGACACCTGCGCTGACCAGTGGCACCCAACAACAACAAAAAAAACAGGAACACATGGTTCATAATTTGTCAACATTGTTATGGAGCAAAGAGAAGAGAAATAGTTTTTAGAGACAGCGGCCATTTTTTTCCCAAATCGGATTTTTCTTTTCATTGTTTCACCCTTCACTGAATTTCCCAATTAGGTGAGTGGATGCGGTTCTTCGGTCGGCCGTTTTGTTATTTTGAAAAAAGATAGTCGAGAACTAAACTGCTTTGTGCAACGGATGAACTCAGACTCAGTCCATCTGAAGTCTGACTGTTTGTTGTATCTGAGCCACAGTCACAGTCTGTCTGTGTGAAACCGGCTCCAGGCTGTAGATACACACTCAGTACATGTCAGATCTGCTCTTTTCATGGGATTTGTTGACAGTAAAAATAAAGAGCAGAATATCACATTTATATTCATCATGGTGCTGGTTTCTGCAAATAATAGGTCCCACAAAGGTAATGCTTTAAAAGAATGACTGTTGTTCATTGTAACTTTCAGCAAACAGCCAGTGTTAGACGAGTAAGAGCGTCTTTTTTAACATGTTAAATAATCTCTGCCGATCATCATCCGCTGTTTGTGGAACTGCAGCACCTGCGCCGACAGGCCGTGATGCAGGTCTGATAGTTTGCAATGAATAAATAATGTTTTGGATCCGACACATAAATTTTCCCTGCGTGGAATCAATAAAGTTTATCTTAACATATGATCGCATCAGGACCAGCTGAATTCCCACAAAATAACACATATTTGGGATTGTGTCAAATAATGCTGCGTCACCTACACTTAAAGACCCTGAGTGATATCAGCCGAGCGTTCAGGAACACTTTGAGGTGCATTGCCTTTAAAAGACTTCTAATAATGTCGAGATCCTACGAGTGGCTGAACAATCGTTAATACAGCATCAGCCTGTATGTCTCACAGTGTTCTTAAAGGTCTCCTGGAGGCCGCTTTGTTCAGATTCTCCTGATGTATCCCACCAACAGAGGGAAATCACAGAGACTAACATCTTTACGTTCTCTATCTATCTTTCCTCATTAAACCACTGTGCATTCTCTGTCCTGTCTGACTTATAGGGTCTATAACCAGTCGCAGTCTATTTCATCTCACCATTGGATCGTCTGTCATTACGAAGACCTGCATCTCATGAATATTTGATGCCAGCCAAGTGCATTAAACCCCGTTCCTTTGCACTGCAGCAGTTACAGTGGTTACGGGCCTAATTATGTTACGGAGAAGGAACTCAGCCGGCACATTTGAAGGTGCAGCCAAACTCGGTGTCCTCAGAGGACGGCGTGCAAGACGCCTCGTATTTCGGAAATGTTCAACCTCCTTTGTCTTTTTTTTTTTTTATAGTAGCACGTCCACAGGGGCAGTCCCAGTTTTCTTCTTTTAGGACAAATGAAAACTTCCTGGAGCTTTGTTGCCACAGTCTTTCTCCATTCATTAAATCAGCCTGAGGCGTTTTGTTCTGCCTGCGGCGTGGCATTGGTCCTCGCCTGCTCCTCTCCTTCTCTTCATCATCTTCTGTTCTCGGTCGTTTGATCACATGCTGAGATGTTACATAATTTCTGACAAGATCTCGGGCCTTTTATCAAGAGGAATAGATTTTATTGGAGATGTAGGTGAACGGCTGCTTTGGGTCATTCGAGGTGATGTAGCCTGTGGCTTCCCTCAGACGTAGGGGAAGGCGGACATGTTTAAGCAATCCTGCAGATGAATAGTGTTAGATTCTTAAACTGCAGGTCAGAGTGCGTCTCGAGAGGTTAAAGCCTACACTTGAAATTAGCCTAGTGCTTGTTAAAGGGCAGTACGAGGCTATGAGAGGTAGCACTCCATAGCTCCTACAGTAGTTCACATGAAAAGCACATCAACTAGGGCAGCGGCTGTATAATATGTGGGAAAGTGGACTTTAAAAAGAAGCTACATTCTGTGATAGTTTGTGGGACTAAAAATAGAAATACTTAAGGGGAGATTATGTGGAGACTGTACGTCAGACTGGAAGCCGGCGTAAAGGATTCGTCTCATGCTGCACTGTACATTCATCCGCCACCCTGTTCCTCCTCATTTCTGTCACTCCACTTCTGCCTCAATGCCAATTTAAGAACAGACACACTAGCATGGAGTCACAAACACACACACACACACACACACACACATTCATTCGCACAATGGTGAAACTGAGTTGGCGGATGAGGTGTCAGCATCACTTCAGAGACAGGTTGATGACAATCCAGCTGGAGTCACACTTTTAAAGGTCACACACACTCTTTTTCTTTCTCTGTCTGTCTCTATCTCACTCACACGCACACACACACACACACTAACGCACACACACTAACACACTTTAATTAAAAGCTGCAATCAAGCTGACTTCTGCATATATTAACACCTCTCACAGACGTGAGAATGTCGTCATCCCACTGAAGTTATAAAAGTCTGGAACATTTAACTAATCTACACAACTTGGACTGTTAGACGGGTTGCGAAGAGCTTCAAGGAACATTTCACAAATGAGAAAAAAAAAATTAAAAAAAAACTGTGAACACCACAATGAGAGAATTATTCATGCTAACATGTCACTTAGCTCACAGTCGGAAAAGAAGACAGAGGTGTAGTTTACTCTATCGTATTTCATTGGACGTGTTGTCTGTACATCAGCACAGGTGTTACTATAAAACAATGACACTACAAGTTAACGTCCAGTCAATTCAAATATCACACACATGCATGTCCACTGGAAACTCAGTCAGTCATTTTATTTATTCTATTGTAGATTTTACATTTGTTTCCAGGGAGACATCACTGAGTTTATATTGTTTATCGCTGTTATATATATTGCTGCTGCTGTTCTAGAATCTAATATCCAGTCTAAAGGTCTCTGTCCATGTGTAGTTTGATTATAGATCAGGTCTAAGTTCTATATTAATACTGTGAAAGTATCAAAGCCTCAGTCCACAGAGAAATGCACACAGCCTGTATTCAGAAACTGAGCCTTAAAACCAGCCGTCAGGACTTCTGGAACTTTGTGATGTCACAACAAAACAGTCACCAAGCCCCGCTACACTGAGATGGTTTTTGGATCTCAAAACCACAAATATATCTTCTTATGGATCAACACTTCAAATAAAACACAGGAGAAGAAGAATACATGGCGCTTTAAAACAGAAAAAAATTCAAATCCTGTTCTGAATTGTTTAAAAAACATTATTTTTACAGAAGTACATCTGTTCAAAATTCTTAACTAATGTCCTCGTTAAGTTTGTCCCTGCGTCTTATGCAGGCTGTATGTTTGATGTTTAAAATGAGATGGATTAATGTTCTTTCTTTAAAAAATAACTATGACCCTGAATCTTTGTCCATGTACCTAAATTTCTTCTTTTACGGCCCAGAGGCCAAAAAAATACAAACATAGAGCTGTGCATTATATCTGCTTCACACAAGAAACTAATACTATTTCTAATCGCAAATATAATATGACATAACCTGAGGGTGGGGCTGGCAGCGGGGTTTAAGCCTTTAGGGAGTTCAAAATGTGCCTTAGCACATTTAATGCCAATCTCTTTATTAAATTACGATTTTTCTACTGTGTCCATTCATTAATAATGCATCCATTCACCCCCCCCCCCCAATTCATATAATGTGCACTGGGAACCTCCAGACACTGTTCCACTGCTGCTGCAGGAGAAGTCAGGGAGGGCTGATTCTCCAACAGCTTCCCTTTAAATATAACTAATCTTAAATAGGCCTGCGAGTCCCTAAAGAACCGGCTCCCTCCCGTGAGTCCGGGAGCACTTCTGAAAAGGAAGAGAAGTCAGACCCATAAAAGGACAGCGCCCACCCACCAGGGCCTGAGGCTGCCCCAAGGCGGAGCCACCGAACATTACACACTTAATATTATTCAATTAATATTATTCTAAAGGGAAATGAATCTGCCGGACCAACCTGCCACTGATCTAAGCACCTTTACTTTGTCCTCTTTTCTCAATTCTACTCTTTTCATTCTGCTATTTGCTCTTTTAATTCCATTTCATTCATTTCATTTCAAACTAGAGCACACAGCTGCAGCTGAATCTATCTGATTAGAATAGTTAATCACTGACCAGGAGCTAATTTCCAACAACATAATACAGAGATTTTGTGGCCTAGTACATGAGAGCACAGAGACAGGCATAACAAAATACGTAGGAACCCTTACACTAAGACTTTTATTCTGAAGGGCTCAGACTGTCAATGGTCATTGTCCTGAGAGTGGTGCTGGAGGTGGGGTTTGTACCTTTGTATGATGTGGTCACAACGACTGTGGCTTCTTCTCATCACCTGCTTCCACATGTTGCTATTTCTTTTAATCACTTACAGTTATATTTTTGCTTTTTTGCTCCTTCTTTTCTTTTCCACTTGTATTAAATCTATTTTTATATTTTCTTATATTCTTTTTTTTTTTTTTTTGTTCTCAGATGATAATTTTCTGTTATTCCTGTTTTAAAAAACAGACGCTTTGAATCCTAAAAAGCAGTAATCTTT
>NW_019524900.1:6030-22558 GCF_002814215.2 Seriola lalandi dorsalis | reverse complement strand
AAACTGCAAAAAAAAAAAAAAAAAAAGAAAAGTGAAAAATACCAAATCATTATTCATATTAGTTTGACTTTCCACACGGTTCTGAAAATGACTGAAAATAGTGAAACCTTTACCGTGGAAACTTTTAATGAGATAATGAGGCTTTTCTGTGCAGATTTTTCACTTATCCATCAAAATAAGCACCTGAGCCCCGAGCCACCTGCAGCTCTAATAAAAAACAAATGTTTGGCAGGTGGTCGACTTACCATCTATTCACAAGGTAGAGACACTAGTGACTACCATTTGTTCCACTTCAGCTCTAAACACTCGGTCCCCTGTGTTTGAGTGTGAGGATCCAGCCCAGCGGTATCAAAGCGCAATGGGAGAGAGATACGGAGTGACAGCATTGTCATATCAATTATCATCCCCACTAAAGACATATCTCACTTAGGCTGAAGTGAACAGATAGGGCCTGCGCAAAAGTCACTGTACAAATAATTGCTCGTCCATAGCTGCACCTGTCAAATACAGTTAACCGTGTGGGTTTCCGTGGACAAGGGAGAGGAAAGAGAACAGATAAGCTCCATTTAGTTTGGGATGTGATGCGTTTTAAATTGCAGTGGCAGCTGTAAAAAGGGCCTGTGCTTGCACACTGAAGAAACGGAAAGTAAGATAAAGGAAAGCATCAGGCTGGGGAAAATAATCTTAACAGAGGTGTGTCAAGGCCATCGCGGCCATCTTTAATTTAAGGAGCGTAGTGACCTGTTACCTCACGAGGATGAAATGTTATCGGGATTGTGTAGATACCTTTATATCAGAAAACCATAAGGTGATATGTTTTGCCCCTGGAAGAACACTATATATTGTTCATTTAAAAGGATGTGGGATGAGAAAAAGACATATTTGCTTTATAAGTGTGTATATTTCAATTCATTTTGCACAGCTTATATATTTGTATTGTTTATATTTAGATTTTCTATAACATTTCTTAACATTTTTATTGTATATATTTTATCTTACTGTTAATTTTTTCTACTTTTACTGTCCAATAGCAATTGATTGCAATCTCTATTATGAAAATATTTAAAACTTGACCTGAACCAAAATATATTCAAGCATGTCGGTATGAGATCACAAGGAACCTGCTCCACCTTAATTCAGAAACTGGAAGTCAAAAGTAAAAATAGCTTAAATATTTAAGTTATTTGACCTGCCGAACTTGTTTCATCTATGTTTATATTTCTTTTCTCCGTATTATATTTATTGTCATGCACCAAAACATCCTCAGAAGTTGAAAACCTACTTGGTAATAAACCAGGTTCTGATTCTGATTCAGATTTTGCCCTCACCCTGTATCTGTAGTTGACTTCTCGGTATAAAAAAAATAAAGTAAAATAAAGTATAAGTGCAAGCCAGGTCTTACTGTGTTATGGCAGTCAGCATTGATCAGCTGCAGCAGCTGACTCTCGAACTTCTCCAGGGACGGCTGGAGGGAGACGGTCAGTCTGTTCAGGGTGAAGGGCAGCATCTTGAGCAGCTGAGGCCTCAGCAGAGCATCTCCTGGTGACGGCACAAACACAGCATCAAACTATCAGCATGTCATGACATTTACACACTAATATTAGAGTTAGAGCATTTCCAGTTTCCTCTTCCTCTGGTTTGTTCATTCTGTTTTCAGCTCAGTAAAAGAAAAAAAAAAACCCAACTAAAAACCACCATCTACCATAATAAATATGTGAAACAACTTTATTCCTATTTGCGAGCCAGTTGCCTAACATCGCCCGTCATCCACAAAAAACTGTATAATTGCATCCCAAAAGTTCTGGAAAACTAAAAGAAAGCAGTCGTGTGGAAAACACATGGTTTGATGCTGTGTTATAGCCGTGCTGCTGATTCCTTATGTGTGTGTGTTATCTTACAAAGTGAGCTGAACTCTCCCCGGTTAAGAGCCAAAGGGTTAGTTTCCACAAACACTTGCTGTTTCATGGCAGTTTTACTTATTAATCTATCTGCCTCACCCTGGACTCCAGAGACGCTCCGCTTCGAATGTTGCATGCCCGTAGAATTTATGTTGATCCCTCAACCTTGACTTCAGTCTTGTTTTTATTTTGCACAGAGTAGCAGCTGAGTGTGTGAGTCTGTCGGCTGCTGGTTCAGGGGGTTCATGTTTTAGCTGCTATCTTAACAAAGCGTCAGGTAGCGGAGAGTGAAAGAATACGGGAAGTGAATGAGTGGCAGGGAGGATGTAAACAAACAAACAAACAAACAAACACTGTAACGCTGTAAACTGCTACGTATCAAAACCACACGAAATAATATATTCTATGAAGCATCGTTCATTGTCATATTTCTGACTCCCTTCGTGGAGATTTCTATCCAGCTGGATGATGAAACAAACACACCCCTTTTTTATGGCAGCACTTTGATTATGAATATATTTGATTAGAACTTTTCTGAGAGACAGCAGCTCCATCTAAATAACTGCGCCATTGATTTGTGGTGAGCAGCCTAATGCCAATCACTGGAATATTTATTCCACAGAGAGAGATACCAGTGCTCGTGTCAAACAACAAAAAACGTTTCCATTTGGATACTCGGCGTAAATTAAATCAGAATCGACTGAAGAAAGCATCTCAGCCAATGGATGAAGTGGGAAAGCCTGTGAAGTCCACAATCGGCCCTTTCAGACACAGCAAAGAGAAAATAGCCAGTGTGATTGTAATCTCGTCAAGAGTAATGTAGCCATCAAGCGTTTCATTGCAGCCCTTGTCTCTGGAGCGCAGACTGGGGCTGTTCTGAATGCAGCGTGAATATCAAGCCGGTGGCTGTGGTCTTAAAAGGCAGCTTAGGTCTCCGCTGCTCACAGCCCCAGAACATGAAGAGGATTAGCCTGCTACCATACCTCCCACTGACTCCCAATGATTATAGCTCTGCACTGTCAGACTTCATTACATTTCCCCTTAGAAACTTACTTTCTAAGTACTGCAGACTTTTCAACTTCTGATGGAACTAAGTTTCAAAAAAAGGCCAATATTAAATATTAAGTGTTGATTGTCTGGTTTGTGATTTTGACAGCTGGAGACATAAAACATGAAAATACATTTGCTTACATATAGTTTTGTTACAATAATATTTGTATTTCTTACTGTTAAACGGAAAGAAAATCGACAAAAAAGTGTCAATTTTCAATTAAAGCAATTAGTTAATTGAATTTAATTATACACACATACATACATTTATATGTGTACAATGACTTTTGCAGCATACACACATACACGTACTAAAATACATGTGCATGCACATACTTGTAGGAAACAAACATAATAAATAAATAAACAAAACATATTAATATTAATACATATATATTTATACATATATAAAAACAATGATCCTCATGTATTTAGTCCATTTATTCCACTGTCTTGTAAATCTCTTGATTTCTGATTCATTTACTGTTCCCATGTCTAATTTCCTTTGTTTATTTTTTGGTTTGTTTTTTCAACTTTATTTTACTTTTGACTTCCAGTTTCTGGATCAAGGTGGAGCAGGTTCCTTGTCATTGGTTCAGTATCCGGTTAAGGTGTCTGTCAATAACGTGAGCTCATAATAGAGATTGCAATGAATTGCTATTGGACAGTAAAAGTGAATGTGGGTGATTCTCCTCCACAGTCTGATTTAATTCATAATGTACATTTTGATTGTATTTTTGGTGTAATAAAGAATCTTGTGTATATTTTCAATGAAAACTCTATAATTGTTCATCATGAATATTGTTAGAGGGAGTTCTTGGTTGCGTCCTCTTTTTTAATAAAAAGTTTCTGATTTGTAAATATTTATAGAAATTTGACACAGCTGTGACTAATTTAGTTGATGTGGCCTCCAAGTCTTATTAAATATTTGTGAATGTGTTTGTAGTCCTTTTGATGCCCAGACTTGTCATATATTATTAATTTTATTTAGTTTCAGATAAAAAATAAAAGTATTTGTCTTATATCTTTTATATTTTTTATTTCCAGTTGTATAAAGTATTATTTATCCATCCGTTTTGCCGCCATTTCAATTGTCCTTCAATTTTTCAAGTTCTTCAGTTCCTTTTTTATCATAAACTATTTAGCTTCGGTTCCTCCGTCGTCATGTTTACAAGATGAGAGGTTATGACACGTCCTCGGGTCCGACTGGAGGCTACAGTGAGTCGAAGAAAAAACGACGTGATGGAGACAAGAATCAACAGTGGTGCGTCTCTCCACCTCTGGAGACAGATATTGGTGAGTAAAGTAATGAAGTTTGATGCTGAGATGGAACGTTTCCTCTAGACAGGGAGGAAAACAGCTGTTAATGCTAACGTTAGCTATGTAGCAATAGAAAAAATGTACAAATAGCTCCTTAATGTCTTGAGTTTTAATCATTTTTTATTTTGTTGTTTCACATGAAGTAATTTATCATTCAGTTCCTTTGTTTAAAGGTTGCCATCAGATCAGATTGGATCGGAGGAACGGAACGGTGGAAGTACCATCATATCATTTTCCACCTTGTCAGATGTTGTTGTTGTTGTTGTTGTTGTTGTTGTTGTTGTTGTGCAGTAAACACAGAGTCAGGACGGGAACAGACACCTCACATATGTCAAAGTCCAACACAGGAAGATTGTTTGGTCTTGCAGCACACACTGAAGGAACAAGTGAAAGGGCAGCAGGCTACACGCTAACAGAAAGTAAAATGCCCTAAAATGTGTTGTGTCTTGTGCGTTCATGCTGCAATTTGAGCCAAAAAAGGCAAAGAAATGGAGGGAAAATGTGGAACATGGGCAATAAGGCCTGTAAAGTCTGCAGAAAGAGCTGGAGGTGAGTGAACATTACAGGAGAGATGCGGACTAAAAACCTGGCTCATGTGGATTATAAAACATTTATTTTTCATTCACGGCTCAACACACTTTTACCATTTTCTCGCCATTTTCAACCATTTTTTCGCAGTAATTCTGGCCAGTTTTCTATCACTATTTCTCATATGTGTTTAAATAACCTTAATGAGAATAACAGGGCCACCAACTAATCAGAAGGAAGACATTTTGAATTCATAAACACTGTGTTATTTTATCGACCTGATGTCAGAACCGACTTTAACACATTTTCCTGTTGTTGAGAAGTTTTGTCTTATCCAGATCATTTATCATTTATGATATAATAATGTGTTGTTCATTCTTCGTGATGTGAAGTTTACCTGTCGGAGAAGCTGCAAGCCCGGGGATGTTCTCATCTCCAGAGACGAGGACGTTCTCTGGGAGGAGGTGCATCATGGAAACCAGCGCAGGATGTCTTTTGACCACACAGTCCAAATGGGAACCATCAATAGTTTTGAGGAGACTGCTGTCTGCAAGAAGAGACATAAAACATATGTATGTAGAATATCTCATCGTGCATTTCATTTCAACTGCTCCTCTAAATACAAATGGGTTGGATATGATGTTTCCACCCCGCCATCATTCCTTGTCCAGACACAGAAATGTCATCCATCTACCTGGCGCGTCAGAGTCTAATATTTCCCCAAAAGCAGCGAGTTACCTGACAGCATGACACCCAACACGCAAACACTTCCATTTTTCAATATTCCATTTGGCTGCTGGTGACCTAGGTGCAATGTCCCATTACAGAGCGAGCATCGTTTTCCTGGGCAAAACCGAAATGACAACCATTCTGCTTGGAAAACGCACTCCATCGGAAGGGCACTGCGGCGTAGACGGGGCAGAAGGTATGAGCAATGAGGTAGACGTCGTCATCCTTCAAGCAGGTCATCCAGTGACAAGTGACGACCCGTGATTCCTACCATCGACACAAAGCGCAGGCCATTTGGAAGGTGAGCAATGTGGTGTCTGATGCGCCGCGTATGTTGGCTTCCTTCAAGCCTGAACGGCGTCGCAATCTTTCACTCTGACAGGGTTAATGATTGTACCTTCAACGGCATCAGTGACAATCAATACAGGAAGCCGCGTTCGCTACCATAGGCTGTTTCAACGAGTCGACAGTGGACAATCTGAAGGTGAGTCGTTATAGATAATGAAATGGGAGCATTTGACTGATGGGTTCATAATTATCACAGTAAACAGCCGCATGACGATAACAGCTTATGGTCGTTTTACACACACACACACACACACACACACACACACACACACACACACACACACACACACACACACGGCAGCAGTTCTGTAGAAACAGTCCAGAGGAAAGGTATTCAAACTAAAAGTACAGACCTACATAATGACATTAACACATGTGGTTTAATGTAACCATGGCAACCACACCAAGAGAAATTATACAGGAGCTAATTTTTTTACTGCTATCTGAGCACCAACAATCAGATGATGTAGAAAAAACATCTTTTCACCAGCAGGAAACAAACATTTCAAGTACAGTAGCAAAAACAGTTTTTCCTCAAAGTTGATTAGATTTCGAGTCGAGTACGGTGCGTCCCGTGTAGGACCTACAGGAAACATTACACCTTTATGCTTGTTATTGGAGGCTTTACAAGAGGAAACAGATGCAAAGATGCAAAAACCATCCTATTTTGACACCATTGTTCCCATCTTGTCTCCCACCAACTTTCCTGAATTTCAAGCAAGTAGTTTTAGTTGCCCAAACTTAAACAACCATAACTATAACAGTGGCAAATCGGAAAATCTACATATGGACCCTGAATCTGAAACTGTTTTGACTGTTGTAACAGTTGTGTTTGTCTAAAAAGATCAAGACTGTTGCCAATCTCAATAAATTCACTGCTGAATGCTGTTTATATATTTATATACTGTATGTATATATATATATATATATATATATATATATATAAGTTTTTATTTATCTTAAAAGTGCAGTAAACAGAAAAAAACTAAAACAAATGTGCTTGTTCCAAGCATCTTAGGGAATTTGCCACAGTTCTTCTGTGGATTTAGGGTCTCCCAGACTGACTCCATGATGATGAGATTCAGAGGCGCAGCCAGACATTGTAAAGATTCGGGGTTTAGCCCAAACTTAAGAGGCTGAAAATGAAACCATCACATTTTGCGCCAAGCTCCACTAGTAGTTGGGCAACCTATAGATGGAGATATTTCCCCAGGAGCTAAAAGAGCTCCCCTGAGCTTCAGGTCCACGTTGAAGTTAAATCACAAACTCTATAAAATATCGTACACACCCAAACATTAAAAATATCATGTGCATTACTGTCCATGTTCGTTGGAGTGTATTTAGCAGAAAACCAACCACCTTCAAAGTTCTGAGAAAAACTGCTGAATGGAATCCACACAGACGCAATAAACCGTACGTTTCAGCTTCTAAAACATCACTGCATTTTCTTCTAGTTCTGACTTCCTTACAAACTTTGCCCAGGAGGAAAAAAAAAAAAAAAAGTTTAACACCTGAGGTACAGACATTCAGGTTCAGACTTTTGTGAGGAAGAAACCAATCTATTCAGATATCACCCAATGGCAGCCTCACAATGAATTCAGTTTAAGACAAAAATCTTTCACTAAAATATTTAAGATACTACGCTGTTTTAAGAGGCACAGAGGTAAAACGTTTGGGATAAAAGCAGAGAAATAGCAAAGAGATCAACATGGATCAGCTGTGTGGTACGACTGAAAAAGAAAAAAGGTTTAATGATGATCTATTTGAAATAAACTGCATCTGCACAGAAGGAGGGTTCTGTGAATAAAGTTGCTCTTTTCCAATCAAATAAAACAATGAAATTAGGCAAAGATAATGTGTTCACAGGAATTCGTATTGTAGACAGCTTTCATCTATTCTCAGGGCAGAGCCAGCGCCTTTATCTGTAAAGTCAATGAAAGGGACTGAGAAGGAAAGAAGATGATGGAGTATATGACTGTGTTCTCCTCCCCCTCCCTGTCCACGGCTCAACCCAGCCAGCCCCTTTAACTCCAACTCTCTCTAACAGTTAACTCGCTTTAAAAAAAAACGTCTACTTACGTCTAAAGCCAAAAAAAAAAAAGGCAAAATGGTTTGGGGAAATCTCTGAGGTTGCAGCTCAGCTTCAACAAACATTTTCAGTGGCGACAGCAGCTTTCATTGAAAAGGTGTTTCTTACCATGAAACACATAAAAAAAATAAAAATAAAAAAAGTAGGGTGGGTGTGAAGGGAGAGAAAAAGAGAGAGGAATCAAACATAGAACTTTCTTGACACAGATGGTGCCCAGGTGTCGGCAACTTTTTCATCATTTATTTCTTGTTATTCATTATGCATCAAG
Source organism: Seriola lalandi dorsalis (assembly GCF_002814215.2). Taxonomy (NCBI): domain Eukaryota; kingdom Metazoa; phylum Chordata; class Actinopteri; order Carangiformes; family Carangidae; genus Seriola; species Seriola lalandi. The sequence goes on along the minus strand of NW_019524900.1, from coordinate 14,328 downwards.
CTTGGGTTTCAGTCAGATGCTGTGCATAGATTAGAAAACGACCCCAAAATTTCCTTACAGCAGTGGAGTGGTACCTCAGAGTCAGTTGAGCAGCAGCTTGGCAAGAGATGTGAAACTAAGGAAGTGAGGGGAAAAACCCAAAAAAAAAAAATGGCTCAGCATCAGACAAACAGAGGCAGTGGTTCTGGGAGAAGGTTGAGTTGGAAAGAAGAAAGACATAAAGATGAGATGGGTGATTTTTGAGAAAGGGTTTTACTGCCAACTTAGGTACGAGTGAAGGGATTTGAAGTGGTGACTTGCAAGATTCGTTTGTTTCTATGTTTGGTACCGAGCAATCGCTACTTTGGTCCTTCTGCATGTAAATTCAGAGATGCTGATACCAACACACTTTTTCATACATCGTCTGGTTCAAATAAGCTGTTATTGTTGGTGGTGGAAATTTTTCCAGAAAAAAATAAATTTCCCTAAAAAAAGGTTTTCAAAAGCTAGATATAGTTAGACTCAATATTGTGTAATAACCTGATCTTAATCAGTTATTTTGTATTTTGTCTCTCATTTAAAATATGTGAATTGTTGACAGGTGCATAATTTTAATTCAGTTGGGTTAAGTTGCATCTAAAAGTAATACTTTTAAAATTGGTTCAGTTCATTATCAAAAAGAAAAGCATAACGGTAATTGTCATTTTATTTTGAAGAATTAATGACCTGGATGTTTTTGTCTTCCGGTTGACCTCTGTTGGTGTTCACGTGGGGTTACGAAAAAAGGGAGAGACGAACGATGGGCTAGGGAGAGAAGAGCTGCATTTTGTGGAAGAGTGATTGCCGACGTTTTTTGGTTATTTGGGGTTTTCATGTTGGACTGTGTAAATCTGGCTACTGAAGAAAAACTCAGAGGTGGCTTTACCAGAGTTTTGGACAGTTTATTGATAACGTGTTTTTCCGGCTACCGAGAGCGTCGAGTTAGCCACGTTAGCTCATCACGGTTGCCGCCGTCGAGGGAGAGCGGTCGGACATCACTTCATCTGCACAGACGAGAGGAGGAGACGGGTCGGGAAGAGCTGCAGCGGTCGTCGCGGACGTTTTGCTGAGGCTGGAGACCATCTGCTTGTTGTCTGCTGCTGTTGGGAGTGTGGAGGCTGCTGCTACTTGTTGCGGGCTGGGCCAGGCCTGACGAGGAGGATTAATGCGGAGGTGGTAGTCCGCTGTTTCATCTTTTCTAATGGAGGTAAACAGTACTGCGTCCTGTTTTTCATGAGCTCCAACATAAAGCGCGCCAACGAATTAATGCAAGCTTGCTAAAAAGACCAAATAATAAACACAGAGTGCACTCAGGTTGTTCAAACTAGTAGACTGAGAAAAATAAAATCCCGGGTCAATTTTATTTTGGGTGTTTCCTTGTTTATTTTCCATACAAATGTTTATTATTTTCTCACGTGGAAGATTTATTGTGTCCTTTAATACAAGACTGAGAGACTGAGAAACTGTGTTGTACTATTATTTGTCAATTCATACAGTAAGTATCTGAGTAAGACAATTCATATGTCCGGCAGTAAATTCATTTATTTGTCAAAGCCAGGGTTATTCCCTCAGCCTCTCATTGAGTGTTATAAAAGAGTGAGGATCATTGTTTACCCTAGACATGTTAACTATACAATGAGATGTCCCGTTCGCCATTTAATTGATTATTGGAGATAAAAGGAGGTGAATGTTATAATAACTATATCTGAAAGCGTTCCTCATATCACGAGCCGGTGGCGAGAGGGTTACATTTTTGGGGGCTCGTCCGGGATGATCTGTGTAAACTTGTAAATATTTACCTGTTTGAGTCCAGATTGATATCTTGCTTTTACATTCACACAGTAAATGTGATTTAGCTGTATTGCTAACATTGTGCATCCACTGTAATTTTTTTCTGCTTTGAACAAACAATGGATGCTGCTGAGATTGAAGCTTGGTGTAAAAGGAAGCAGATAGCTTGTGTAAATGCAGTTGTGTTAACTAATGTTGATACGGATGTCACAGATGATATTATGCTCCAAGCTTTGAGTCAAGTAAAAGCTTTTGGTAGGGCTAGGATAGTTGATCGTACTCTAGACACAGCTTCCAAAACACAGTTTGTGCTGATTCAGACATCCACTGACCTTACTAAGCAAACCTTACCTGAACATGTTGGGCTCCTTGGGAAAGCTGGCCCTTGGCCTGCCCAAGTGCTCCCTGCCTCTGTGGAAGGGGAAGGATTTGAAGCAAAATTGCTCTCATTTCTGACGCATGAAGGAAAGACCATAACTGATGTTAAAGGCTTATTAAACCCTTCAGCTCTGGACATGAACACGGCTCTGATTAATGCTATTAGCTCTCTAGTGGATAAATGCAACATGGCGCCTGCTGACACCCAAAGTTACCGTAAGCTCCGTATGTTTTCTGGTATCAAACCTACCCCCAGCGGAGAAGAAGAGTATGATGCGTGGGCAGAGCAGACAATGCATTTGCTGGATGAATGGCAATGCAGTGACACTGTAAAGAAACAGAGAATAGTGGAAAGCTTAAAAGGTCCAGCTGCTGACATAGTGAGGTTTCTAAGAGCACAGAACCCCGCTAGCACTTCATATGACTACATGCAAGCTTTGGAAACCGCTTTTGGAACCACTGAAAGTCCATCTGACCTCCTCGTCAAATTCAGACACACATTTCAATGTGAAGGTGAGAAGCTGTCTGCTTACCTGCTTCGGCTAGATAAATTGCTACACTGTGTGCTCAGGAAGGGCGGAGTGAAGCTGTCGGAGATGAACCAGCTTCGTATCGAGCAGGTTGTGAGAGGTGCGCTGCCACAAGACATGATTGCTCTTCGCATCCGCATGACACACAAGCTAAGAGACCCTCCTACCTTCACTGAGTTGCTGAAAGAGGTTAGGGAGGAAGAGGACATGTTACAGAGTAGGAATGATGCCAAGAGCACTGTGATGACCAAAACTGTTATTCCTGTTTCCCCGCCTACACCAGAAACCAAAGTTAACCCGGAGGTGGAACAACTGAAAAGGGACATTAGTATCATGAAAGCTGAGGTGAGTAACCTTAAAGCGGCTACAGCTGTGACACAGTCAGACACCAAAAGTCCACAGCCTGAACTCTCTGCTAAAGCAAAGTACAGGAGAAATGACAACCCACAAAGGGCCAATAACGAGGAAGATAAACCTGGTATATTTTGCTACAGATGTGGGGAAGATGGACATTTCCGGAGGGAATGTCAAGGTGAAGAAAACCTCCAAAAAGTCAACAAGCGCCTAATCAAACTGACAAAGAAGTTGGGAAACTATCGCGGGAACCAGTAGGGGAACGGCCTGGCTTCCCGGTGGTCAAGACACGTTCCACCAAGTGCATCAACCCAGACGAAAAAGTGGAAGACACTATACCTGAAGGCTTAGTGGGGCCAGTTTCTGCTGTATCAGTGCAGATTGAGGGCATTTATGCTAAAGCTATACTCGACTCTGGTTCTCAAGTCACTCTGCTATACAGATCCTTCTACGATAGATATCTGACACACCTGCCATTGAGACCTATCAGCACCCTGCAGATATGGGGTCTCAGTCCTGCTGATTACCCTTACGATGGCTACCTGTCACTTAAGCTGGAGTTTTCGGAAGCTGATGTAGGAGTGGCTGAGACCATTGATGCCCTTGTGTTGGTCTGTCCCGACCCAGTTGTGAAAGGTGAAGCTTCCATACTTGTTGGCACAAATACACCGACCGTGATGCGACTACTTAAGAGCTGCAAAGAGAAAAAAGGAGAAAAGTTCTCGAGCGTAAACCACATTCACCCTGTTTTCAAAAAAGTTTTTGAAGAGCTGCGAGACCACCCACCTGATAATGACGACCACAAGAGAGGAACTGTGTGGTTCACCCAAGCTAAACCTGTTACCCTACGCCCTGGAGGGGTGGCCAGAGTCACTGGCGTGCCTAAATTTCAAGAAATGCCAAGTACTCAAGCCATTCTTGTGGACTCACCTGATGATCCTGCAGAGGAGCCCAAGTTTCCAGATGAGCTCTTGGTGAGAGCAGAGTTGCAGGCGCCCACGGTTGTGATGTCTAAGAGAATCACTGTGCTGGTCAGGAATGTGTCGGCAAAGGAGATAACATTAACCAGAGGGATGCCAATCGCCCATCTGTTCCCAGTGGATGTGGTCTCATCACCCTCTGCAAACAAAGAGTCTAAAGCTGATTCAACTGGAAAACTCACCCCCTCTTCCTTCAACTTTGGAGACTCGCCAGTTCCTAAAGAATGGAAGGAAAGGTTAGTGGAAAAAATGATGGAACGCAGTGAAGTTTTCTCTACTGATGAGTTCGATGTGGGATGCTGCAAAAGTACACACCATACCATCAGAACCACTGAGGATAAACCCTTTCGAGAGAGGTCTCGCAGGCTGGCCCCTGCAGATGTGGAGGCATTGAGGGAGCACCTGTTGCAGCTGAAGGATGCCGGCGTCATCATTGAGTCAAGAAGTCCTTACGCCTCTCCGATAGTGGTCGTGAGAAAGAAGAACGGAAGGATAAGGATGTGTGTGGACTTCAGGACACTAAATAGACGCACTATTCCTGATCAGTATACAGTACCACGGATTGAGGATGCACTGGCCTGTCTCAATGGGAGCAAGTGGTTCAGTGTGCTAGACCTCCGAAGTGGATATTATCAAGTGCCTATGAGTGAGACAGACAAAGAGAAGACAGCCTTCATTTGCCCAGTTGGTTTTTACCAATTTGAAAGGATGCCGCAAGGAGTGTCGGGCGCTCCCGCAACTTTTCAGCGGATCATGGAACAAACTGTTGGAGACATGAATCTGCTGGAGGTCTTAGTCTATCTCGATGATGTCATCGTCTTTGGAGCGACACTCGAGGAGCATGAAGCAAGGCTGCTTAAAGTACTCGACCGCCTGAAGGATGAGGGTCTCAAGCTGTCACTGGATAAATGCCAGTTTTGCCAACCATCAGTGACATATGTTGGACATATCATATCTCAAGACGGGGTGTCCACCGACCCAAGAAAAACTGACGCTGTAACCACGTGGCCCAGACCCAGCACTGTGACAGCTCTGCGGTCGTTTCTGGGGTTCTGTGGCTACTATAGACGTTTCGTGAAGGACTACTCCAAGGTGGCCTGTCCATTGAACCAGCTGTTGTCCGGCTACCCACCAGCTGCCAAGAAATTCAAGATAAAACGCAACGATACCTACCTAAATCCTTCAGAGCCTTTCGGATGCCGGTGGGATGACAAGTGTGAAGCGGCCTTTGAGACACTCAAGCAGAGGCTCACTCAAGCTCCCGTGTTGGCTTTCGCAAACCCACAGCTGCCCTATGTGCTACATGTCGACGCTAGCCAAGAAGGGTTAGGTGGTGTCTTGTACCAAGACCAAGGAGAAGGTTTAAGGCCAGTCGCTTTCGTCAGCCGAAGTCTTACCCCATCTGAGCGACACTACCCTGCTCATAAATTAGAGTTTTTGGCTCTGAAGTGGGCAGTAGTGGACAAACTGCATGATTATCTCTATGGGACAAGGTTTGAAGTGAGAACAGACAACAACCCGTTGACGTATGTGTTGACATCCGCCAAGCTAGATGCAACGGGACATCGCTGGCTTGCTGCGCTGTCTACCTATGATTTCAGTCTCAAGTACAGATCTGGAGTCCAAAACATTGATGCAGACGCTCTATCCCGTCGCCCACACCTCACACCATCTCAAGAACAGGAGTGGAAAGACATATCTGCAGCCGGTGTGAGAGCCATGTGCCAGATGGCTGCAGTGACTAACCACAAAAATCCATCTATTGACCACCTGGGGCCTTCCATGCATGCAATTCCGAAAGCTTACTGCAATCTGTCTACTTTGAGTATCAAAGAGATGCCCGTTTTGAGTCCTACTGAGTTGTCAATTGCTCAACAAGAAGACCCTGCTATCGGTGAGGTATGGTCAGCACTCAGCCAAGGGGACGTAACACGAGCTGATAAGACAAAGCATCAAGCATGCCCTTTGCTTTTGAGAGAGTGGGATCGGTTAAAGATGAGACAAGGAGTCATGAACCGAGTCACCAATCCACCTGGAAAACCTCGCCGCTCTCAACTGGTCTTGCCTGGAAAGTACAGGAAAATGATCATGAAATCACTGCATGATGACGCTGGTCATTTGGGCCTTGACAAGACATATGGCTTAATTCAAGATCGATTCTACTGGCCACGGATGAAGCCAGATGTTGAAGAGTACTGCAAGTCTTGTGTTCGGTGCATAAAAAGAAAGACTCTACCCAAGAAAGTTGCTCCACTGACTCATCTGCAAAGTGATGGACCACTGGACCTTGTGTGCATGGACTTTTTGTCCATTGAGCCAGATTCAAGCAATACAGAGAATGTTTTGGTCATCACCGATCATTATACCCGCTACGCCCAAGCCTTCCCAACAAAAGATCAAAAAGCATCTACTGTGGCTAAAGTGTTACTAGAGAAGTACTTTGTTCACTACGGGTTGCCAAAGAGGATGCACAGTGATCAAGGAAGAGATTTTGAGAGTCGTCTTGTGCATGAGCTACTGAGTGTGCTTGGTATTGAGAAATCACGAACTACACCCTATCATCCGCAGGGGGACCCCCAGCCTGAGAGATTTAATAGGACATTATTGAACATGCTGGGGACCCTGGAGCCAAACAGGAAAAGGAGATGGAGTCAGCACATTGGACATCTTGTTCACGCCTATAATTGCACTCCCAATGAGGCCACTGGGTTTTCGCCTTATTACCTAATGTTTGGCCGTGAAGCAAGACTACCCGTGGACTTGTGCTTTGGAACGTCCAGCGACGGCACACGACAGGAGACTTACCTGAAGTACGTGACTGATTTGAGGAAGGAGTTGCAAACTGTGTATGAACTTGCAGAGTCCAGTGCTGCCAAGCAGAACAAAGGCAATAAGCGAAGGTATGACCAGAAGATCCGGTTTTCACAGCTATTGCCCGGAGACAGGGTCTTGATACGGAACTTGGGGTTACAAGGAAAGCACAAGTTAGCAGACCGCTGGGCTTCAAATCCGTATGTAGTGGAGAGTCAGATGCCAAACTTACCCGTGTTCCGGCTGAGACCAGAAAATGGAAACGGACCCATCAAAATCCTCCATCGAAACCACCTCCTGATCTTAGGTCGGGAGGTACGGCTGGATCCAGTGTCTGACACTGACCCTACCCCTAACAAGAAAGCCCTTCGCAAGAGAAGAAGAAGACGCTGCAAAGATAAGCCAGGAAATGACAAGACCACACATGAAGTACCAGGCGAGAAATCAGGAGGAGAAGAGAAATCACATGAGTGTGATGGAAACGAGTATACAGATTCAGAGGATGAGGGACATGGAGTCTGGTATGATCTCGCTGTCAGAACTCCCGCCAACGGGGTGAGTGAAGGGATGTCACAACCATTCAGCCTGGATCTAGACCTTGTATGGGACGGAATGACAAGACAACCAGAGGTGATGGAGTCAGAAGTAATGCAAGAAATTGTGGACAAACCAGAAATGGACAAAGGAGAAAATGAACCAGAGGTTAGTGAGACAGCAGGAGAAGTTGACTTACAGGAGACAAGTGAGATACAGGGACAGGTTCAACCAGATCAAATGCTGGATGCTGAGGATCATCAGCTACAAGCAGACACAGGAACAGAAACTGAGTCTAGAAGACCTGAGAGAGTCAAAAGAGTTCCATTCAGATTGACCTATGACACGCCAGGACAGCCAAGGATTGTAGCTGCTTCCATAGTGAGATATGTCTCGTGCCTTTATAGGTGGATAGGTTCCCCTGTTATCCCCTAAACATATAAGTTGTGCCATGTTTGTTAATGTTTTATAAGCACTAAGCCATGAGGGCATGTCTTATATTGGTGGGGGGAGAGTGTAATAACCTGATCTTAATCAGTTATTTTGTATTTTGTCTCTCATTTAAAATATGTGAATTGTTGACAGGTGCATAATTTTAATTCAGTTGGGTTAAGTTGCATCTAAAAGTAATACTTTTAAAATTGGTTCAGTTCATTATCAAAAAGAAAAGCATAACGGTAATTGTCATTTTATTTTGAAGAATTAATGACCTGGATGTTTTTGTCTTCCGGTTGACCTCTGTTGGTGTTCACGTGGGGTTACGAAAAAGGGGGAGACGAACGATGGGCTAGAGAGAGAAGAGCTGCATTTTGTGGGAGAGTGATTGCCGACGTTTTTTGGTTATTTGGGGTTTTCATGTTGGACTGTGTAAATCTGGCTACTGAAGAAAAAACTCAGAGGTG
>NW_019524900.1:5236-6010 GCF_002814215.2 Seriola lalandi dorsalis | reverse complement strand
ATCTCCCATCGTTCCAATTATAAAGGGGCTGTAGGGCACAGGGTGCAGCCGTGGTGCATTACATTTACAGCTAAAGCAGCTTGTGTGTGCAAGCACGGTTGCCCACACATACTTCATTTTTGTGTTATATTTGCATAAATTTGCTCGCAGCATCCATACTTTTGTCTTTACAAAGACAAAGATTTTATCATGTGCTTTGGCATTGAATGACCATACAAGTTACTGGTACAGCTGAATTAGAATTAATGACCTGGATGTTTTTGTCTTCCGGTTGACCTCTGTTGGTGTTCACGTGGGGTTACGAAAAAGGGGGAGACGAACGATGGGCTAGAGAGAGAAGAGCTGCATTTTGTCGGAGAGTGATTGCCGACGTTTTTTGGTTATTTGGGGTTTTCATGTTGGACTGTGTAAATCTGGCTACTGAAGAAAAAACTCAGAGGTGGCTTTAACAGAGTTTTGGACAGTTTATTGATAACGTGTTTTTCCGGCTACCGAGAGCGTCGAGTTAGCCACGTTAGCTCATCACGGTTGCCGCCGTCGAGGGAGAGCGGTCGGACATCACTTCATCTGCACAGACGAGAGGAGGAGACGGGTCGGGAAGAGCTGCAGCGGTCGTCGCGGACGTTTTGCTGAGGCTGGAGACCATCTGCTTGCTGTCTGCTGCTGTTGGGAGTGTGGAGGCTGCTGCTACTTGTTGCGGGCTGGGCCAGGCCTGACGAGGAGGATTAATGCGGAGGTGGTAGTCCGCTGTTTCATCTTTTCTAATGGAGGTAA
>NW_019524900.1:0-5216 GCF_002814215.2 Seriola lalandi dorsalis | reverse complement strand
ATTGTGGTAAATGAGTCAGTAATAGAAAGGCTTACAAATTCCAATTAAACATGAAAACATTGCAGAATTAATTGTCGATGAAGTCGTCAAGAATGCAAAAACAAAAACACACAAACTGCCAAAACAAATGCAACAGAAGAAACGCTGCGTTTCCAGACAGCTAAATGGAAGAGCGTCAGGCCTCTAGGGGGAGCTCTAAGCTATAAGTAGCAAGTGTTAGCATTAGCTTATCTACAGTCTATGGGAGCTCCACTTAGAGCTCCCCCTAGAGGCCTGGAGCTCTGCAGTGTTGTTGTCTGGATCTGCAGCGTTTTTTCTGTTTTGGGGTTTGTGTGTTTTTGTCTGTATTTGCAGCGTGTTTGTTGTTCATGTTCTTGTTCTTGCCTTCTGCAGCACGTTTCCGTTGTTGTATTTGTTTTGTACTTTCGTGCATCGTTTCTGAATTTGCAGCTCGTTTCTCTAATGGAAGTGTTCTGGGCCGCTGCAGCGTGGTTGCTTTTGTCGGCCACCGTTATAAAGCAGAGGTACGAGTACAGGTGCACAAGCCACAACAGGGGAAGAAGTGTTGTTTAACTTTATTTGTTGGAAATTTGAAGTTCACCCAAACAGCAATAAAGCTTGGCGTGGGTGGTGAAAACAAACACCTCTGTGGGATGCCTCAGAGACAGATATGCAGGGAAGACACTGGCAAACATCTTTATCTTAGCCACAAAGAGGCTTTTTGGTTTATCAGGGATGAAATTTGTCATGGCTTTACCTTCATGTCCCCCGCACACAGACATAAGCAATAAATTAATGCATTGTGGTGCTGCTTCAAATTAAGATATGTTAATGTGAACACAATGTGCCATCTGTTTGTCCTCTCGTCACACTAAGAGGGCCCCAGAGGAGCCCTCCGTCCTTCTCACTCCATTTTCTCCTCCCTCTTCTCCTTCCCCTTTTCTCCCAGTTGGTTGAGAAGCTCAGATCAAGCCAATGAGCTCACTGCTTCCCTTCATGCTTGTTTCCTCCTCTTATTTTTCGCCTAACATCCTTTAAGACTTTCAAAGGCCCCAAGGCAACTTCCCCTCATCTGTCGTCCCTCCTTTTTCCCCATTTCCTGCCTCTTGACCTCGACTCCAGCTTTGGAAAATAGAGACGTTTTGACTTCTCTGCCGCCACCACTCTATTTCTTTTGTCTGTATTTTCACGGCTCCTTTTTCTGTTCCGATTCAGACCAACTCCAACTGATATTTCTGCATTCAGGTTTTTCTCCACTGATGTTTTTCCCTTTTAGTCCAACTTGTATTTCATAGGTTAAACCCATGTTTAACCTAATTTCTAACTGCCTGCTTGAGGTCAAACAAGACCAGTTGCATTTGTATAGCCCTGATAAAAAACCATGTCCTGTGAACGTCTGTTTATCCAGAGCCATGAACCAGCTTGTGTTTTTCTTGCTTTTAACTGCACCACTGTTTTTAATTAGCCCGGTGGTTGTATGTTTTCTCGTTATCAACATAGTTAGTGTTATGAGTACTAACGCGCACCGTCACCTGCAGTATCATCCCATCATGTTTCCTACTAAACCGGTGTTTCTCAAACTTTTACAGACCACTTAACCACTAAAAGACAGTGAAGAGAGGCAAACACGGGGGAATGACACGCCACAAAAAGTCCAACCAGTTGGGAATCGAACCGGAGACTAACTGCTCTCTGTTTGATAGTTAACAGGCTGATAACTGGGGAAATTTAGCACAATCCCAGTGAAGGACTAACTGTTAGCTTCATCCGCCTTTCCTTTTGAATGTCACGCTGATCATTTATGACCAAAATCGTAAAACATAAACTGTAAATGGTCGGTTACAGTGAACAACACTGCAACACAGCCGTAGTCATATAGGCTTAATAATGTTTGAATTTACATGAGTTGATTTAATATGGAAAACAACACATATACACTACTGACAAGTAGGTTTCATGGTCACCCAGACAGATTGAAAAACACTAAATTTAAAACATAATTTAATACATTTACTCCGTGGACCACTCTTTAAAAAAGGCTGTACTGGACAAAGCCTCTAGTTCTGCCTCCATTCTTCCTCTTCTTTATATATTCATGTGTCTTTACCCGAGAGAAGGAAGTGTGTGTGTGTCCGTGTGTTTGTGTGTGTTACTCAGCCAGTGGCAGAGAGCCTGGTGAGGCAGTAGAACACAGAAATACATATTGTTTGGCAGCCACCAATATATACATATACCCTGCTCCAGGTCTGGCAACCAATTACATCTACGTACACACACTGCGCACACAGACAGACAGACAGACAGACAGACACACACACACACACACACACACACACACACACACACACACACACACACACGTTAACTCAGGGAAACATGCTCATAGCCTGGCAGTGGCGCTATTTAGCAATATGTTACGTTTCCAAAAGGCCCGTTGTCAAATCTGGAACAGTCGTTGTAAATCTACAGATTCTGTTGTGGCAGAATCATGGAAGATAAATCAAAACTTCTCCCTCTGTATAAACACTCTGTTGATCGGCGTGTAAATGGGAGTCTTGGCTTCTCCTCACATACAGTTCTGTGCCTTTAAGTGGCAAATGTTTTACATAACTGTTCTGAAGAATAAGTCTGGCATTATTCTGTATTTTTCTTCCTGTCAACAAACGTGTTAGTATATCTCTGAATTCCTCTCCACTTGCCCGCCCCTGTACGCATGAGAATCTCTGAGTCTCACAGCTGGATTCATTTCTCAGTGTCACCGCTCAGTTAAGAATTGATTCTTGATTGATTCTCAATTCAGAAAAGTGGGGTACTATTTTCTTACTCTTACTGCAGTGCGCTATGCGGCAAAGCCTTCATTCACTTACTGGCTTCTAAAGCTTTGTCTGAAGCGACAGAAGAAGCAGAGTGGTGAGTGAAGTTTGATGCTGAACTCACAACCTTTTGTCCAGACTGGTGAGTAAAGAGCTGCTGTTTTTATATAATATAAGACATATGATGAGTGAAATAATCATCAACACCATGACTCAGTGTTTCCACCTTGAATTGCAGTGAACCAATGACAGTCTCATAAACACAGATTCAGGGTTTCATGTCACAAATCTAAGGAACCAATCCTGTCAGCTGGTGGGGACAGGGGGCGGGGCTAAATACACCTGAAACCTTGTCAGCGCAGAAAGAGAGAGAGTTAGCATTAGCACAACTGCTAACACTATGCCAGCTACCGCCAGTTACAAGCTAACAAACAACATAAACCAATAAAAGATGCTAACAGTTCTGATACATCTGCTAGTCTCTGGTTCTGGTCTCAACAGAATCCTCCTCTGAGTCTGGGTCTGACTGGGGCTCAAACATGTGGCTGAGTCTCTCTGATGTTTCTTCCTCTAACCATCTTTATACTCTCTGCTCTTTCACCTGTCCACCTGGAGCCAGCAGGTGGTGGGCGGGGCTCAAGACCTGATTCAGGTTTCTCAATGAGGAAGTAAGAGTAAACCCAATTTTTGTTTTGTTTTTTCACTTTTTATGTGTGAAAACCAAAATATGAATCTGAGCAGATGGTTTTTACAGAGATTAAAACATGTCAGGAGAAACTTTTATGGCTTTTATGAGCCCCTAACTTTTCATCTAGCGCCCCCTGCAGGTCAAAATCTTAAAGAATCTGTGTGATCCTAATATGCTGTACAACAAGAAACGGTATCTCCTTAAAACAGAGTTAGATATGTTGTATTAAATGAATCCACCAACAGCATTTTCAGGTGCATAACATGTGACCACAGCGTCCTGAGTTGGAATCCGACTGTCAACAACTGTCAAATCTCATGTCCCTTGAATTATTTCCCATCGTTCTCTGTCAACCAACCAATAAATGCACATGACAACGCTGATAGGATGTGATCGATGCAGCAAGTGGCGCTTGCCAACTTGAATTCACTGACATCTGAGCTCCAGTTCCCACAGACAAGAGTGAGGGTTAAGGATGAAGTGTTTATCTGTCTTTATTTTCCCCTGTGGGGGGGAATCCACTGAACATATTCTCCATGCAAAATGTTGCATAAAACTACTTTCCATGTGGTGGCAAAGCATGAAGTCTCCTCTCTGACCCTGTTTTCATTCCATCAACTTTTTGCTCCATGTTGTGATGCGGCAAGCAATCCTCAGTGGAGTGTAAAGACAAAGACCACGTTTCACACACAGCGGAGAGGATGCTGACCCAACCTGGTTATTCCTGGGGACGGAGCACAATTGCTGGCATTGGAACAGGAAACAAGCTCCATTGTGTAAATGGCAGGACTGAGGTTTGTTTGCTCTCATCAGGAAAGTTGGTACAGTATGTGCACAGAGTACACAGTGTTAAGGATGCATTCAGACGCAACTGAAGGTTTAAGGCGTCGGAGACACAAGACGACAGATATTATTATGCTATAGCCTGTCAGTCTATATCCGCTTCTTTCCACAAATGTTGTAATATGATTTAAAGTTTCCCAAACCATCAAATCAAAAGGCAGAGCCTCAGAGAAAAGTGCTCCTTCTCCTCTCAAGCTATATAAGGCCGCCTCAGACAAACTGTGGGGCTTTTAAGATCATGTTAATACCAGATTACCGGTAGATTACTCTGTGAAGGAACTGTTACCACTTTGTACCAGAGTTTTAAAACCCTGTCTCTGAGCTTTTTAAGCGACTGTGCAGTGTTTGGATCGCTGCAGTACCTGAAACAACGGGTGGGTAATAATACATAATATGAGCCTGAGGGTAGGCAGCAAAGAAGGGAGAGGGGGTGCAGAGGCATGGATGCAAATGCAAAGCCAAAGTTTTGAAGGACCCTGAATAATAACCTTCACTCTGAAGTTATTGTGGTTTAGTTTCTAGTGTCTGTCTCTATCTGTGAACCTAAATGAAATGAAACTGTGCTCGGTGCACGGCGGATGACACAAGAGTCAGTCAGGGAATACTGCAGGGAATGAGGACAGAAAGCCGAGTTCACTGGGGCTCAGATAAGGCCTGCACTCAGGTTATGTTAGCACAGTGGTCCCCAAACTAAGGCCCGCGGGCCGGATACGGCCCGCCCCCACATTTGGCCCAGCCCCCTGAACTATTATTATTTATTTCATTAATAGTGTTATTATTTATTTCCTGACTTTTTTTCCTGTGAAGAACCCGGAAAGGGTTATTTGGTTATGTGTGGCTTTCTGGAAAACAATAAATTTTTACGTTTAGGC
>NW_019524899.1:1328285-1414608 GCF_002814215.2 Seriola lalandi dorsalis | reverse complement strand
TCATAGTATGGTAAGGCATCAAACGTCATAGTATAGTTAGGCATAAAAAGGCACAAAAACATCAAAGTATAGTTTGGCACTAAAATGCCAAAAAACGTCATAGTATAGTATGGCATAAAATGTCAAAAAAACATCATAGTATATCAAGGCATAAAAGGTCATGAAAACATCATAGTATGGCAAGGGATAAGATGAAATGATATAGTAAGGCACAAAAATGCCAAAAAACGTCATAGTATAGTATGGCATAAAATGTCAAAAAAACATCATAGTATATTAAGGCATAAAAAGTCATGAAAACATCATAGTATGGTAAGGCATCAAACGTCATAGTATAGTTAGGCATAAAAAGGCACAAAAACGTCATAGTATAGTTTGGCACAAAAATGCCAAAAAACGTCATAGTATAGTATGGCATCAAACAAAATTGAATAGTAAGGCATAAAAGTGCCCCAAAATGTCATAGTTTAGTTTGGCATAAAAATGCCAAAAAACGTCATAGTATAGTTTGGCATAAAAATGCCAAAAAAAATCATAATCTTCGTAGTATATTAAGTGATAAAAAATGTCATAGTATAGTAAGGCAAAAAAATGTCATGGCATAGTAAGTCATAAAACGTCATAGTATAGCAAGGCATAAAAATTTCATAGTATTGTATACAATAAAAACGTCATAGTATAGTAAGTGATAAAAAACAACATAGTATAGTTAGGCATAAAAATGCAAAAAAACGTCATAGTATGGTAAGGCATCAAACAAAATTGAATAGTAAGCCATAAAAGTGCCCCAAAATGTCATAGTATAGATTGGCACAAAAATGCCAAATAACGTCATAGTATAGTATGGCATAAAATGTCAAAAAAACATCATATTATATTAAGGCATAAAAGGTCATGAAAACGTCATAGTATGGTAAGGCATCAAACGTCATAGAATAGTTGGGCATAAAAAGGCACAAAAACGTCATAGTATAGTTTGGCACTAAAATGCCAAAAAACGTCATAGTATAGTATGGCATAAAACGTCAAAAAAACATCATTGTATATTAAGGCATAAAAGGTCATGAAAACGTCATAGTATGGTAAGGCATCAAACTTCATAGTATAGTTTGGCATAAAAAGGCACAAAAACGTCATAGAATAGTTTGGCATAAAAATGCAAAAAAAACGTCATAGTATAGTATGGCATGAAACGTCAAAAAAACATCACAGTTTATTAAGGCATAAAAGGTCATGAAAACGTCATAGTATGGCAAGGTATAAGATGAAATGATATAGTAAGGCACAAAAATGCCAAAAAGTGTCATAGTAGTGTATGGCATAAAAATGTCATGGTATAGTAAGTCATGAAAAACATCATGGAAGAGTCTGTAATAAAAACGTCACAGTATAATAAGTGATAAAAAATATCATAGTTTAGCAAGCCATAAGAATGTCATAGTATAGTAAATCATAAAAAAACGTCATAGTATAGCAAGGCATAAAAATGTATAGTACAGTATGTGATAAAAATGTCATATTATAGTAAGGCATAAAAATGTCATAGTATAGTAAAAGTTTGTTGAAGTTCCAAAAGTAAAGGTACTCATTAAGCAAAATTACCCATTTTAGAATAATATATATATATATATATATATATATAATATTGGATCATGATTGTCAATGTATGAATGTGTAAGCATCATTAATGGAGCGTTTCAAATACTTTACGTGCTGCTCAGTAGCTTCAACTATAATAATACATCACAATTGATTCGTTGGTTATATTTTGTCTTTAATAAACTAAACTTGCAAAGATAAGATGTCAAATAGCTGTAGTGGAGTAAAAAGCATTATATGTTTTTCTGAAATGTAGTAGAATAGAACTATAAAGTATCATAAAATGGAAATACTCAAATAAAGTAGTAGCAGCTAAAATCGTCCTTGTACATGACTTGAGTGAATGTACTTATAGTTACATTCCACCACGGCATTAAATGAGTGTCCTAAAGCACTGCTGGCCTGGCTGCCCTCAGAGCTACATGAAAACTGACAGATATAGCAGAGTCAGTGCAGTCTGATTGAAATGGATAGCTTCCTCTCTCCCTATTTGGCAAATCACTCTAAAGCTGTCCTATACAACACTTGCAGAACTGTTTAAATTTCAGTACTTCAGAAAACAAAAGCACTTGTTAATAAACGTGTTTATGGTGTGCCACTACTGCTCTCTTCTGACAGTTCTATGGAAATGCAGGTGAAGCTCTGGATTACTGTTTTTTGAACCTATTGAGGGAAGTGAGACAAATGTCCATTGTAATGCTGATGTTACAGAACGATGGACATGAAAATAATAACTACCTAGTTTTTAATGTCACAAAACTTGTTTACAAATCAACCAGGGTTTGTAAACCAAAGTCCCACAATTAACCATAATCGACTCTTGTGCTGAAATCTGATTTCCCTGGTACTTCCACTGTATTTATGCCTTTGCCCATGTATTGGAGGAGAATTTCATCTTACCTTTTTTCCCCAAAACTGCCTCTTTTCACTTTGAATGGCATCATTTACGTCAGGCAGCTGGTCCTTCAGATAGGTCTGTAGTACAAACTATCCATGGCTTTTCAATCCTCAGTCTCGCCTAATGTAAAAAAAAACAAACAAAACAAAACACAGCTTTCACAATGTGAAATTGCTGTATTATAATTCATCACTTTATCTGAGAATGTTCTTCTCAGAAACCAACTCAAAATCCCATTTTCACTGAATCATCTCAATCGCAGCCTTTGCACATTTTTCCTTTACAAATCTGTTTTAAATTCAAAATAAAAGTATGAAAACAGTTTACTGCTGTAATATACATTACTGTAAAACAACTATACATAGGATTAATAAATATATGCTACATTTCTCTCTGGAGATACCAACCTCATTATTTTGTTTTCTGAATCAAGAATAATAATCAAGAACATTTTTTTTCCATGTCTATATCTTTGCCACCAAAGGTTTCCTAATGGCCAATTAGACTAATATCCTTCAGCTGGGCTATGGCTTGTCATTTATACAATACACCAAAAAGCATACAAAATGTGTTTTCATGGGCAGCTAAGAGGATTTCTAAATTGCGCTTTCAGTGATGTGTCTCCTTTGTTTCAGTGTGGAGGAGGACAAATAGCTGGATCAGAGTGGTGACTCACTGGAGCGACCGCTTGGGAGCAGTCTGTGTTCTTGCCAGTGAGATGAAATATCCTGCTGAAAAATTAATATCTATGTGCTATGCTGTAAATATTTACCCCGCTTTTCCTCCTGTTTGATGTCCCCCCATCCACTGTACAGTAATGTGTCTTATCTATCTGCTGGATATCTGAGTTTACCAACTACAGGCTCATAAGATTATGCAGCTGCTTACTTTCTTGTCTTTCAAAAATCTCCTTGAAAATGTTGTTTCGCAATTCCTGTGCTATGTGTTGTCTAATAAAGTTTTCTTAGTCAAGACCAAAATCTGAAGCTTTTCTACTTCCTACTTTTCTACTTTAATAAAGGTTCAGCAATTAGAGCTGATTGTTGAGAGGGCCAATGGTGATAGGTAAAGTATAAGTAGGGTTCAGTATAAATCTGACTTACTGTAACAATGCAAAACAATCATTAATTATTTACAGTAATAGCTATCAAAGAGATATTTTAATAGAAGATTCTCTAATTGTTGATTTACAAAACAGCGGAGATCTCTGAGACCTGCTCCTTTAAATAACATAGCCTCAGTGACCCCAATTACAATTAATTCATTTATTTTATTTTCATTTCATATGTTTGAATTATGTCCAGGAACCCAAGGTAATTGTTTGACATTTAAAAAACATTTCTTATTCACTTTAAAATGAAGATACAACATAGCAAACATGAAATATTACAGAACAAAGGAATTATGTCGACAGAAATGACCTAAAATTTAATACCAGGACCTATTAACATTCGTTTTATAGATTTAGTTTGTCACTTTTAAATGTTTTGATTTCATTAAAATGAGAATAGGTTCAGCGAGACAGATAAAAAAGTGGCTGTAAATTTTTTCTAAATTTTTATTTCATTGTATTTACAATAAAGGGTACCCCGGCTTCCTCCCAGAGTCATGCACATTTGGTTAATTGGTGACTCTAAAGGGCCCCTAGGTGTGAATGTGAGTGTGAGTGGTTGTTTGTCTCTATATGTCAGCCTTGTGATGAACTGGCGACCTCTTCAGGGTGTACCCTGCCCTCACCCAATGTCAGCTGAGATTGGCTCCAGAACCTCCCTGTGACCCTAGAAGGATGAGCGGTATAGCTAATGTTTGGATGGATGGATGGATGGATGGATTTACAATATCTATTTATGACCACTAGATGGAGCCAGTTATTTTTGTATAGCAACATTTTTTCCATTCCATTACTGACTATTTCTGCTTTAACCGGTACAGTAGTTATGAGTAGAGGCTCTTATGGCATGTAAAGCTCAACATTATACATGTGTGATCTTTGTTGAAATTATTTTCTGCAGCTGTCCATCACAGAGAAACGATAAAAGCATCCAGCTTGTGACTTGTTGGGATCATTTGTTTGGGACGTTGTTGTTTTAGCTGTAATTCTCAAACTGTTGCATTAACCTTTCATGACCTGGAAAATCTTTGAGAAAACACTCGTGTTCTCACAATGCAGAACAAACCTTTCAAAACCAAATGATGAATTCTCTGTGTGTCACTTTTTAATTTTGTTGGCGTTCCTGAAGTTATTATTTCATCTGACCATTTTGCTTTTCTTGGAGCAAAAGATATGACGACTAAATCCAAAGCTGTCATTTTTCCCCCTGGTGTCTTGATAAATCTCAGCCTATTAGATTAAATAATTGCTTCAATGTGAGTTAAAAGATTCTTCTTTTATCGTGGAGGATAAAGGGCTTAATGAAGGTCATCCTGGTTGATAAAGTCTTTCTGTTGTATCCCACATCACCTCATCTGCTCTTGGCAGAAATACACATTTGAAAATCAGATATTTCCATGAGTAATCAAATAGCTGTAAATTATGAGGCAGAAATCCACTGATGCTGTAAAACTTTAGATTCTACTTTTACTATTCATATCAGGACATTTTACGCAAAATTGATCCATACTGTAGGTTTTGCCTGAATAATCAATCAATTACATGGGTACGACATATATTACATAACTCAAAATACTTTAAATACCAAATATTTTACACTTATATGACATCATCCTTGGATCATGGATCTTGCATCAACACATTTTGACACTAAATCTTCTTAAGCTATACTTTGCAAAGGCTGAATTCAAGCTGAATTTGGCGTTATGTGTGTGTTTGGTGTGTAATTTTGGGTCCGAAATACAGTGTGTTTCTAGCGTGATATCTTGAGGGGAACCTGTTATGTTGAGTCCTTTAATGCAGCGTCACTTAAATGCACCTTTTAACAAACACTGAAAATCTATCCCAGACTTACCAACAATTATTTCTTCCTCTGTTTAGTCTAAGCAAGTGCGTACACCTTGTAATCCACCTTGTATCCTGTAATGAGACAGAAATTGTGCTCAAAAGCAAGCAATTATGTAATTCATGTACACACAAAGCAGTAAAAAAAAAAAAAAAAAATCTATAGAAAAAGAAGCTGGAATGTGAGCAAGATGGGAAGTTGCCATGCCGAGGGTGTGATGGCCGCGTGGGCTGAGAAAAACAAACCAGGTTCAAGTATAGACTATCACCGAGGGGTCTAAAGCTGACCGCATGCACCTCAAAAACTTAAATATTTAGTTTAGTCGAGCTGAGCCAGTTCGAGCCAGCCAATTAATCTTTTCAAATGAGACCGTGGTCAAACAAACCGAGATGGGTGCGTAATGAAGCCAGCCCCTTAATCCTTGTGAGTGTACACAGAGTTGTGATTGAGCTTACTGCAAAAGACATCCAAACAATGACTTACTACAGGAGGGAGAGATGTTTTACAGAGAATACAGATACATCTGTATTTGTATGTACTTGCCAAAAATGTTTCACGAGTCAGAATATTTTTTACTGAAACTGTTCTGTTTATAACCTCCATCAACAGGCTGTATTTGAAAGCCTGTTTGAAATTATCCATCAAGTCAAGGTCCAAGGTCTGGTACTCATAAATTATAATTAATGAGTCTGGCAGGTGTTTTTTTTCTCAGGCCATCTCAGTCATTTTCAGCTGAGCAAAGCACATTTAAGTGAAGGGATAACAGCTGCACATTAAGGGCTTTCAGTGGAACACTCTGGAATAACAGAAGTTCGGAAATGGCCCCCTTGTGTAGGTTTGAGTGCTCGGCCGAAGCCGTTTTCTCCAGCTCTGGGAACCCTCAAACCAAAAGGAAATTGTGTGAGAATATCTTCAGCAATGGCGTTTTTAATCTTCCTTCATTAGTGGATTGAGCACAGTATGTCGTTATAGAGATAAAGGGACCTACCTTCTGGTAGGTCCGGTTGTATAAAAGCACCACCACTGAATGGGGGTGTAGGTCAGGGTCACTGCAGAAATATTTGGATAAAACACACAATAATTAATGCATGGCATACACTAGCTGTCACAGATGAGTGTAACAACATCAGTTAAAGTGAAATTGATGTGTTTGCTACTAGCAACAGAACAATAATGCTTCAAAAATGGACAAAATAATATTAATTTAAAGGTCGACTTAAAGTTATTGGTCAAATCACTTCTAATAAGAACTGACAATTAAAACCAACAACATGGTACAGATGGTTCACAGGAAACAGAATGAACTGGACATTAATGTGTAGATGTACTGACTCACAAAACGTATTGCATAAGAATCATTCAAATGAGCCTCCGTTTGCATGTCCATGTGTGATTTTTGGTCAAATGACTTATTATTAATTTTAGTAATCAGTGAGATATTTCTCCATTATTGAATTATATGCAGCTGACTTGATTATCATCTAAAAACACAGAAATGTTTCGTGAGACATTCAGTTCTGTATCTTGCTGTCAAGTCGAGTCAGATGTTCGGATGCACGAGCTGGAGGAAAACTGTTGAATGAAACGTCCTGTGTCGGCATTTCTAATCGACGACTGAAAACTGTTGACAGTTTCTTTGCTTGGACTCAATCCAAGGACGAGCAGAGTTCAGAAGTATGTAACATGGTGTACAGTCTGGCCTTGGATAGTGGTGCGCTGCGGAATGCATGGGGTAGTGCTGGTTGTGATTATTATAACGGCACTTGGTGATGGTGGTGAGTGCTGGTATGTTGGATATAAAGGGCTGGCTGTCGCCCCTGTTTAAGTAAACATTAGAGTGTAAAGCCTCTTGTGTTTACCACGTTCAAGCAGCAGTGGTGTTTCTGACAGGAAATACTGCTTCTTGAATGGACTGCTCTTAGTTTGAAGTGTTTTGTTTTGGAGGGATTTTTGAGGAGGGTCACATTTTGGGTGTAGAAAATAAAGCGCTGCTCTTAAATGCCAGGAAAGACGTGTTGTGAAAAAAAAAAAAAAAATCTGTTGAAACACTCGTAGTAACAGAGATATCAAGTGATACGGTGGGTGTTTTCACAGAATGTAAGGTCACAGAACCCTGACATGTCAAAGCTTCACAACACCCCTCTGACATAACACATCCTGTCTGTTACTACTGAAAAACAGACCCACAATTCCTTTCAGCTTCCTCCTAGTGTTTCCTGCTGTCAATCGAAGGGTCCGGGCCGACACCCCCCCCCACCCCACCCCCCGGGATTTAACCTCTAACTAGGTGGAGAGGGTCAGCTTCCTTCCCTATGAGGAAGCTTTGGAAGGGGGGATGCATAGCTGGCTCCATCCCTGCCCCGAGAAGAGGAGGTGGCGGAGAGGTAGACCCAAGATATTTACAGAAAGCACAGGCGTGTCCCGCCACATTCTCTCCCTCTGAATGAAAAAGCTGGGGTGGGGTCGAGAGGGATTTCACAACGCAACACAGAGGAGGAAATGGACTGGACGGATATCTCACTACTCCATCATGTGCACCTCCCTTTTCCCTTTAGTGTTTATTTTTTACCACATGCATGTGTGTGTGTGTGTGTGTGGCTGAACGTACTGTGAGGAGGTGTTCCTGTGGTTTTGGCCAAAGCTTCAGGATTTGAAGAGCTACAGTCCAGAAGCCCTGATATCCTCCATGATCGCATCACTTAACCCGCTCCTCGCCTTGCATCCAGATTTGTTATTTAATGCCGGCTCAGGACTGCTGAGATGCAGCATATCTTTAAAACTCCTTCAGTATTTCTCTATGCTGAGGAACGGTTGCTCTGGTGCAATGTAATGAAATAAAAAGCACAACCGTACAAAAAGTGAGGCATCTTCTGCAAAAGCACAAATTAGATGTGAAGGTAAAATGGTCTCTGGTCTGGGCTGAAAATGATCCACGAGACAGACTGTCGCCAGAATAAAGATTAAGGTGAAAGGTCAAGTGCTGCATAAACTAAATCAAATTTGCTGAGAAAATATCCCAAAAGGCAGACGTCTCGGTTTCACCATCGTTACACTGTAGACATGAGATGGTAAGAAAGAGACATGTTTAAATCCCTGAGTCACACATCTGTGACCTGCTTCTGCATTCTGGACTGCTGCCTGAAGAATTTGCTCCTCATTGCTACTCATAGGGATTTCCTGTAGGATGCAGAGCTGAATCACTGGGTTTGTTCCAAAAGCCATTCTATCTAAAGGAGGGCTGACTTCACGCTGTGTGTGGATGACGAGGCCTCAATTTGATTTCATGGGATTTCTTTTATCCTGCCTTTGCTCCATAATAGGAGAAAGGGGCTTAAGACTTGATATACTGATTAAGTATTATGTGTAAGGCAGTGAATTCTTCCTGACATTGCCTTCTTTTGTATTTCTTTTTTTATTCGTGTACATTAGAAGAAAAAAAAGGAGCATTTCTGACCGTTTATGGGTTTGATTCATAATCCCTGACATTTACTTAGCAAACCTAGCAGGCCCCACATTGACTGACAGTGGTCACAGCCACTGGCAGATTAAAGAGCCATTAAGACAGCCTTTCACAAACCCTCTGGCTGGCCCTCTCAGTCATGCATCACCAGAAGACCGCTGCCTCTTTGGGATGGTTTGCCGTAGCGATGGAAAAAATGCAGTCTCTAAGTGCAAAGTGGCAGTTAAAAAGTTCGAGACTCTGGAAATTTGGTGCAGAACACGAAGTCTAACGAGCATGTGCAGGAGAGGGAAGCTTTCGCTTAAGAACTACAACTGCGCCGGTGAAGTAGCTCAGTCATTGGCCTTGCCTTAAAAGGATCATAGTTCTACTTATGGCAACATCTTTTATGCGTTCAGTACTTGAATCACTGAAAACATTAATATGTTGGTTTGAATAAGGATAGAGAAGCTTGTTAAACCGCAGAGGAATTAAGAGTGTGACGATCGACCTCAATCTTTCTCGTTGCCAGGAAGCTTTTTGTGCGAGTGGCTGAGACGTTTTCCATGCAGACCACACACAGTCAGAATCCCACACCTCCACTTAAGGTGAAGGGTTTATTTACACGGGCACTGCATGTACCCTCCAGATCAGAAAGGCATAAAACCAAATACATCTGAGAACAATTTCTCTTATGAACTAAAAACACTATCTCAGGAAGAAGACACAAAAAAAAAACAGCTCCTTGATTTGCATAGCTGACAGAGCTGTCAACCTCAGCTAGAGTAAGACTAATAGCAAGAATTTACCTTGTCATGTTGTTTCCCTCCTTGCCTCTAAAAGTGTGTGT
Source organism: Seriola lalandi dorsalis (assembly GCF_002814215.2). Classification (NCBI taxonomy): domain Eukaryota; kingdom Metazoa; phylum Chordata; class Actinopteri; order Carangiformes; family Carangidae; genus Seriola; species Seriola lalandi. The sequence goes on along the minus strand of NW_019524899.1, from coordinate 1,404,865 downwards.
AAATGCTGCAGAAAACAGCCTGACGCTGCCCATTTCTCACCCTGCACTTCACTACACTTAATCTGAAACACACTGTACACAAATATTAAATAACACTGCCTTCCGTCTGCCTTATGTAAAGTTTCCACTCACAGGCTAACAACATCACACGTCACAGATTAGTAATGCGCGCCGAACAGGTTTTGCAGTCGTATGCCAACAAAACCTGATAGAGTTGCTGCTGAGGCAAACTGGACTCAGAAACCTTTAAATCTACACCTCTGTACACGCCTGGCAGCCCCGCAGAAGGTCAAAAGGCCACTGATGCCTTGGCATGGAAACACAGCAGCTATTTTGGAGATGTGCACTGACGCTTGTTCAGTGGTTGGAACTCTGTAGTATTTACTGTATGGCCTTTGATGGATTCAGACACTGCATATTAAATCTCTTGCAATGTATTTTCAGTTTAAAAATTCTATGAAGTCTTCAATAAGGCAATTTGCCCTTCTGTGCTTTAAAATTGATAATCCCTCTCAGATGCTCAGAGGCAGTTTGGAGAGAATGTAGATAAAGACCATGAGCAATTAACAGATAATATAACACCCTGGGAGCAACATCCTTAGGTTTATTCAATTTTAGTGAATTGTGTTTTATCAACACCTAATGACTTGCCTTGTTGTTCAGTGAAATGTCCTTAATATCTTAACTTCTGTCTCTGCCTCCATAAAAATATAACTGCAGCTTTTTCTGTACTGTCTTCTAAGACCACCTGCACACTTGACTCCTCATTAGGGTTGCAAAATTCTGTGAATTTTCAAAAATGGAAACTTTCCATGGGAATTTATGGGAATAAACGGGAATAAACGGGGAATTTTCAAAATTGAAGGTTAGCTCTTCAGATGCCATTCAAATACACTTGAATATCCATGCCATTCCTCAATCACATGCACAGAGCACACTGCTTACTGCATGGCTAACGAGACCACACCCCCTATTGGCACCGTGCATGCCTCCATCACATGTACAGAAGATTTCTAGAAGACTGGACCACACTTTTGAGCCTGAAACACAAAGACTATTGAAGGCACACATTTGAGCCTGTGGACTAAACAAAGTGAAGTAAGTTTTGATGATATTATGGGGAAATATATTTATTAAATGTTTAAATAGCAAATATAACATACAAATGTATTCATCTAGTAGCTAGCAATCTGATAAGTTAGATGCTAAATAAGCCATAGCTAGCATAAGGCAGATGCTAGCTACCACATGTGGCTGTTTTTTTCTGCCTCCTGCAATATGTTTTGAAGATCATTCCAGTTGTTTAGCTAGCCTTACTATTTATATCTGTTCATCACATTGCATTAGTATTCTTACAAGCTCTTGTCTTATTTTACAGAAAAATGCCACGTGCGCCATCCGATGTGTGGAGACATTTTACACCAGCTAATGTACAAGGGAAGTCTGTATATATGTGTAAGTATTGTGATGAGTCATACGTGAAGAATGCCACAAAAATGCAGCAGCATATTGCAAAGTGCGTTTTGGAGGGAGAGTGGCTTTTTTCATTTAACATTTTGAATGGGACTTTGTGGAGATTTTTGGATGGGGGGATGCATTTTTGAATGAGTGGGGTTGGGAGATGGGTAATATTGAACCCAACATTCCTGTTTTTGTTCATCCATGAAACAAGAAATTAAAATGTGTTCTGTTCTACTTACAAATAAATCTGTTGAAATATCTGTTGAAAACATTTTGTATGGCTGTTTTCTTATGACTTCTGTTTATATTTATGCTTGGATATAATATATTCCCAGTCAGTTCCCCTAAATTCCCATTAATTCCCATAATTCCCATGGAAAGTTTCCAATATGTAATATTTCCAAAATTCCCAAGCTTAACTTCCCATAGAAATTTAATTTTTCCAGGAAATTTTGGGAATGTCTTACTAAAAGGACTAACTTTGGAAGACATAACCACTTGATCCGGCTAACTTGCATTTCTGCACAAAACAAAGCCTGGATTTTGTCACCCATCTTTCACAGCATAGTTGTGCTATAAAGGTGTCACTTCACAGCCAGTATGGACAGGAGGAAGACTACAGTGACCAGTAATTCTTTCTATATACATCATACGGCATGTGAGAAATGTACTAAAATAGACTTTAAAAAATCCGAACCTATCCTTTAAATTAATTGAGCTGTTGCACCTGAGGCGTAGATGTGACCTATGACTGCATAAACAGGTCCTCTACAAGAACTGAAAGACATGTTTGCATGTGAGGCATATTTACATAAATCCAGGATAGCTTTTCACTGGCTGTAAATACACAACCCAGGGAGGCTAAATCATGGCGACTCGTACTGTAGGCTTGACCTGTCAGATATCTTGTTGGCTGGTTACCCTGACACAAGCACATACAAGCACATGATAAACGCAAATACACATGGGCCTCCTCCTTCGTATTATTTGAGCACTGAACCCCGTGGCTGCAAAAGCCACACAGTGAATTTCGGACATGTTTAGAGGGGTGTATTTATAAATGGCGAGCCCACCCAGCCTAGCATGCTTTGGATGCTTTGGGTGTTACCAGAACTGGCACCAATAAAGGCCAGCAGCATTCCTAAAGCTATCGATATTAGATGCGAAAGAGCTAGCTTTGAAAACATTTTCCAGCTTTCAAACGTCTATGTCAGGTCTCATATACTGTGAGCTGAAACATATTCTTTTGAATTTAAATCAGGAGTTGTGATATAGAGGTTTGTGTCACTTATTGACATTTTAAGTGACCGGGTGTGTCTGAAGTGTTGACTGAGTATATGTCAGATCACAAGAGTAGCACCTTCCTCTTTAGTATGTCCAGACAATAGCTGCCCATTCTCTCTCTATCTCTCCACCCTCTCTCTCTATCTCTCTCTAATTTCAAACACAAGCACACACATCAGGCAGATTTGGCTGCAGCCCCCCCCCCCCCCCCCCCCCCCATGCAAAGTTTCCATTCCTCTGTCCATGGTTTCAAATAAAAACATCCACTGCACTTATTTTTAGTCTTGCAACACTTCATCAGAAACACACTTGAATGCATGACAACAGCAAGGGGCTTGATAACTTCAGAGTTCTCAAATCTCAGTTTTTGAGAAAGTTTTAATCAGAGCAGGCTTCTAGATGCCTGACTTCATAAGCTACCTACCTCATCACGATAAAATGTCTGCTGAGCAGGAATAATCAGAGCCTGTGCTTCATATTTAGTCTTTACTTTTACATTTAAGGGAACAATTTGACATTTTGGGGAATTAGCTTTTTTGCTTCCTTGATTAAATGAGTTTTTTGTTGTCTTTGCCATAGAATGTGGTTTCTTGCCAGATGAGGGTGGTGGTTGTTATTTTTGCCAGCCAAGAGCTCCAGCCATCATTGTGTCAAGACAGGAGGTTATAATACATCCTCTAAGCAGTGCTACGTCTTCAGGGCAGATTGGAGGCTACAGTGAGTTGCTATTGGAAAGTGACGAAACAGGCCACGGCTAGCTGGTTAGCTTGCTAACTTCAGTTGAAGAAAAGAGTTGATAAAGGAAAGAGTTAACATTGGCTTTGCTTTCCACCTCTGGAGACAGCTCTTGGTGAGTAAAGGAATGAAGTTTGATGTAGAACTTGCAACATTTCTTCTAGACTTGTAAGTAGACAGCTGTTAATGCTAACGTTGGATATGCAGCAATAGCAAAACTTACAAATAACTCCTTTAAAGTTGAATGAGAAGACTGATTGCAATCTCAGGTTTGTGCATTAACTACTGTGCTATATAGCCTTAGCTTAGCTTAGCTTAGCTTAGTTTAGCATAGCATAGGAGGGTTTTATGGAGATTCCTGTGATGGAACTATTAGCTGTCAGTTCCCCATAAAACCAAAACTTCTCATTTTAACATTTCCCTATTTGTGGAGATTAAACAATCAAAATATAACAGGTTAAGAAAAAGGTTTAAAAGGTGCAGGTAAACAGATTTTTTAGACAGATCCAGGCTAGCTGGTTTCCCCTACATCCAGACTTCATGCTAAGCTCAGCTAACCATCCCCTGGCTGTAGCTTCAAAGTTAGTCTGCAGACATGAAAGTGGCATCGATCTTCCACCAAATGTCTTTTTGAATTTGATATTGATATCTTCAAAAATAAAATTTTATGTTTTGGCAGGTAGGCCACAGAACTGTTATTATATATTCAGACCAGAGTACAGTCACAAGTACAGCACATGCCACAGTTCAACCTTAATTGCTTTACTTTTGAAAATAAACATGTAAATGAGCTATCCTCCAAACTAAAAAGCTCCTGAACATACAGCCCCAGTCAGTCTGGCAGCATTGTAACCAGTGTGCTGTGAAGCCGGGGGGGGGGGGGGGGGTGGGTAATTTCACATTAAAGGCTGAGAGGAAATGCCTCAAGCCAAAACAGATAAGCAAAGAAGAATATGTTTTGTGTTTCTTCAATAAAGAGAGAGAATATGACAACAGTGAAAAAGAATAGAGGATGTCAAAAAACCCTCAGCATGAGATGCACAAGCAAGAAACTTAGAAACGTAATTGTTGTTATCGTACGACCTAAAGAAAATAACATTTTCAACCTAAAGGCAAGTAATAATACACCATCGAAACAGTGAAATGATCCAATTATGCTTTGGCTGAATGCTGAAAGCCAAACTGCTTCAACTGCAATTCAGGAAACAAAATATTGATATGTAACTGTGCATGTGTAAGGAAAAGTGTATCAGCCATATGCTGTAGAGTATATGAGTATGTACAGCGTTAGGTCATGATGCCCTGTGACTTTCTGTCTTTTGTTTTATGTGCACAGTTGAGGAATTGCAAAACCAGGCTTTAGAGTCAGGAAATTAGATTTTAGGGGGCAAATTTTCTCTTTGTTCTTTCTATTCTGCTTTTTTCTACTTCAAACAGCAACAACAAGGCCAGTAGAGGCCAGGCATGGCATGAATCTACAGTAATGCATTTTCATTCATAATATAGATGTAACCTAACCCTCTTGAAAGAGACTTAGAGTTTATTCTGCTCAGTTTGCTTCTCTTGAACATCATAAACCAGTCTGGAAACACTGATTGCCTTTATACAGCATAATGCAACCTTAAACAATAATCTGCAAAACAAGTACTGGTGCCTTTTATCTTAAATCACAGTCGGGGGCAGGATGGATTCATGTTCACATGGATTTTCTAAGTACAGATAAATCACCTCATTCAAATGATGGAACAGAGAGCTTTTAATTGAATACATCAAAGTTTCTTGTCGTGGATACTCGGGACTTTCAAACAATGTTGGCCTTTGTGGGAAAGTAGCATTCCCTGTGAGGGGTAAGCTGCTGCCCCGTTTGCTTCTCATTACTGCTCTAATGATAGACCAGGTAGCTCAAGCTCAGTTAGCTCGCAAATCCAACCTCTGTGTTTGTTTTTACATCTTTTGCCATTTTTACCAATTTCTCTCTTTTCTTCCTCTGTGCTCTTTTTCTTCTTTTCTAATGAACGTCCTTCTTTGAGCCTCCTCTGATCTCTCTAATTGCCCTCCTTTAAATCCTCACACAGTGTCTGGTGCCAAAATTTTCAGACAGTAAAAAGCCTACATTACCCACAGTATGTCCAAAAGCTACAAAGGGGGAAACAGACAAAGGCAACTTTGTTCCACTCATCCCCACAAATGAACTACAGGGGGCAACAGGGAGCGCTTAACACACTCCTCTGACAGGACACATTGCACTGACAGTGACTTTATTCCACTCATCTAAAATTTGGTTCTCTAACGTTGTCCTCTACCCATTTCTAGCTCTTTCTCACACAGTCCTAGTTTTCCTGAGCTCTCTATCTGCCTCATATTCTCTCTCCCTCTCCTTTTCACCCCTTCCTTCCACTTCTCACTTCTGAACTTCTCATTCATCATCAGCCCTCTGCTTCCCACCCTCATCCCGCAGTTCCTCCTAATTTTCCAAAGGGACTCTTACAGTCCGTCCCCACCCCTAATGCTCATGGCAGCCCCGCCCACAGGATTCTCATCTGCAGACAGGGGGTGGCGGGGAGGATGTGTAATTTTATAAATCTACATTACATCATAGCTGCTTCATTGAACTGTGATGACCACTAAAATGACATCAAGTTGCATTTGCACTGATTTGAAGTTTGCTGACTAACAGAATAACAGCAACAGTGGGATTCTGGTATGATATCAATTTGCAAGGTGGGAGAGTGTCGGGTGGGCTCATCATTTTTTCTGCTCAGCCCTGGCAGATAGAAGCACAGGGGAGGGGAGGGTAGGGTTTGGATCGGTGAGACCGTTTAACTGTGGACGTGACACATAGCAGTTCTTTGTTTGCCTCAGCAGACAGGGGGCACTGGGCTGCTTTGCCGGCTCCTCTGTGCCCACTGCACAACAGGAGCCAGGATGGCAGCGAGTCATGGCTAATAAACTACACATCATAAACAGCGCAGCAGCACCTCCCTCGTACAGTCAAACACTTCAGCAATAGTGTCCTCGTCTGCAGACCTTCTAAGGACAAGAGAGGACAATGTGATTGAGCTCCTGTGCTGCAGCTGTGATTACCATTAGGTTTTTGTACACAGATGTGGTTCACACTAGGACTGTTGTTGTCATATGTTAAGTGCGAAACTGCAATTGTGAGCTGTTGAGTGTGTCTATGTACCTGTTGTAATGGGATAGTAATTGCAACAGTGAGCCTGCCAATGATAAAAGCAACACATGTCCTTCAAATCATTTACATTCCGTGACCATAGGAATGAGTGAAATAAACATTTTGGAATTATTTTATATGTTTGTAAAGAATTGCATGATTTTTTGGTGTCCGACAAGGGCAAACGGAAAAAAAACCACACAAACTCCTAAAACAAATGCAACACAAAAAACAGCATATCCAGACAACACAACAGAAATGCTCCAGGCCTCTAGGGGGAGCGCTAAGTGGAACACCTTGAGCATGAGCTTCAGCTTCGACCCGAGTGACCAGACCTTTGACCAGACCTCTGGCCTTTGACCTTGAACCAAAGGAGGGAGTATGTGGAAAGAAAGAAAGAAGAGGCGTGATAAAAGGCAATAAAAAGATATGTGTTCTTTTTTTTACATTGGCCGTAGTTTTGACAATATTGTAAAAGAGCAACAGATAACGTAGCAGGCGTTAGCGTGCTTATATACTGGAGCGCTTCTGTTGCGTTGTCTGGATATGCATCTTTTTTTCTGTTGCATTTGTTTTTGGGGTTTGTGTGGTTTTGTTGTGGCATCGTTTCTGTATTTGCAGTGTGTTTGCTGTCAATGTACATATATAATGTTTGTTAAACTACACGATACAAACTAAGTTATCAAATCCAAACTGTTGTTTCACTTAGAGATAAATGAAGAGCGTAAAGCGGAAACTTTGCTAAATACTGGAGCTGTGCGATAAATGTTTGTTGGTGAATATTTATGCATGTCTGTGCACATGTGGTTAACACATCTGGAAATGTTTGTTTCTGTTGGTGCGTCAGTGGTCCTGCAGCCAGTTAAACCAACAGATGAATACATGAAACTGGCAGCTCACTAAGTGAGGACCACCCCCTCATATTACTTCACCATAAAGAGTCCACGCGGCAGACATCACCATCGCTGGTGCCCATGACTGGTAGTCTGCAGCTGTCCAGGGGAGAGTGTGAGGAGGTTTTCCAACGTTGAGGAGGGTGAAACCCAGTCCAGAGCTGCAGCTGCGCGCTGCCGTCCTCAGCAGCCAGGATCAACTATGTGGGCACGTGATGCCCGTTGCTGGGTGCGCTGGGAGGAGAGAGAGAGAGGGAGAGAGAAGTGAGGTAGTAACACATTCAAGGTCTTCATCCCCTTCCCGCTCTGCTTGGGAGCAACGTGCAGTGTGGTCAGAGGACTTGGGTGGTCGCCCCCAAACACTGCGTGGAAAAAAACTGTGTTAAACAACTGAGAGTTCACCGCAGCAGCTTGTGTTACACACAGACCCAGAGCCGGAGAAGCTGGCAGCACTCATACAGAGGATTAAAGAAAGAAGAAACTGAAACAAATATGTTGTTTACGAAAAGTTCTAAATATGTTTGGATATTACAAATGCTTGCTCTGAGCAAGGCTTGTGTATTATGTTTTTTTTGTCAATGTACTACAGAGAATCCCTCACATTTAGTACTCCAAAACTCTCAAAAGCCTTTAAACAAAAATAAAGAAACTGAGATTAAACAAATTCTTAGGGCGGCTTTAACCTCCTAGGACCTGGCGTCCACATATGTGGACCTCACATTTTGGGTTCTCTAGACCACAATACTAACTTTTTCTCAACAAGGGCCTGGTGACCACATATGAGGATATTATACTGCCACTCAGTAATCGAAATTTAAAACTAATGTCCTCATATGTGGACATAATTTTTCTCAGGTCCCAATCAGCCTAAATAGCAAAGAGAAATTAAAAATGCACGCCATGCAAGAGTTCGGGTCTTAGGAGGTTAAAATAGTTTGAAATGTGAACAAAATATGTGGCCATCAACAGGTTTCATTAAAACCTCCTTCACATTTTGAGGCTTGGTGCAGGGTGCCGCCTGCTTTACCTCTCGACATGACTTCTAGGCACAGTGCACCAGGTCTGATCTTTCGTTTGACCCTCACTTTTGCTGACCATGGCTCCTCCCATTGAGGTCAATGTGCATTCCCAGCTGCCATGGCCCATCCTGTCCGCACACAAGATGAGGGTGTATAGCTGCCACAGATCCACGCGAGGGCCAGCCCACAGCTCATGGCAACTCCTCACGTGGCACATACACCTGACATGGCAGCACAGCACAGCACATACACATACTAACATCATCACCATCACAGTTAGAATGGATTGTAGTGAGGGTCATTATGATATTTGGGGTTGGGGGATTTGACAGAGGAAAGTAGTTGCTGTAGAAGCAGCCACTAGGGATTCCACTGAGACATTTCTACAGCTCTGCTCTTTGTGTAGTGCCCAAATTGGGAACCTTAATTGTCACACGCCTACTCCATTTATAATACCCTGGCACCTCCAATGAATAAATGCCATACCAGTAACCCACAGTTTGATTATGATAAACACATCCAACATCCCAGAAAACAGTGGGAAAGGCAAAAATCTTGTCCAACAAATTGACGAGCTCCAACTGCGTCCATTTATGAGGATGTTCTGCTGCCAGGAAAGACCATCCGCTAAACACGCTGACAATAGTCCCATTCTAATTCAGTCCAAATTTGGGAAAAAGGAGAACAATTTGAAAGCTTGTGAGGAGCTGTCAAGCAGATGCCTTTGGCATTTCAGAGGGAGAGGGAGGGTGCCGGGGTTGGAAAATGCCTCTGAACAAAAACGCCATGGTTTTTTAAATGCCTCTCTCCGCCTTGTAGCGGTAAATCTGAATCTTCCTTGGCCTTTTGTCTGGCCAGCATGATCTGCTGCAGAAGAATTCAGACAGGGACTGTGTCTGCAAATGAGAGTGTTCAGTTTTTTTTTAATGCAAAAATGTATTTCATGGTCACACTGTTGCATATACACAAGGCAACTACAATGGACAATGGCAACATAATGCATTCAAACTGAAGAGAAACTGAAAGCCAGTATTACAATTGTTACAGAGGTCACTTTGGGGGTAAATTACTCATTTAGTTTTTTCCATGCATGCTGTAAAGAATACTGACATAAAATAACCTAAGCAGAATAATTTAAATGTTACATATGCGTAATTAGAAGTTTCTAAATGGCAGCAGGGTTGCATTGCAGCAGGGTGTGTCTCTGTGAAGGCCTAACATGACAACATGCCACTGTATCCATCTGATATCTCACTTGATGCACTCTGACCTTCTGCAGCACACAAAGGGAATGCACAAGCAGGGAATGCTGTAGCAGCAGCTGTGTGTATGTTGAATGTATGTGTAGCACATATCTTTTGTCACTACACAGTACATGTGATTGCAAGATCAAATTAAACTTTGCCTGTAGAGCATCTTTTTCAGATCTAATCAAATTAAATTACAGTTTAGCATGGGTGTTGAATAAGCTTTTAGAATGCAGTTAATTAAAACATTCATTTCATTCGTGTTTTCATACCCTCAGCTGGCAAATCACATGGAATAGAGTGTTGCCAAAGCCAACAATGGGCAAAATTCTACAGAGCTTCTTATTACTAACCAAAACTTGCCATAAACTGTAATGTGGCACCTGCCTCAGCTCCCACACTTTGCTGGCAGTCAATCCAAGAGTCAATGTTGAAACAACTTCTCAAGAAAAAAAAGGAAAAAAAAAACAGTCACATTACGTGGCCAGGCTCCAGCCTTTCAAATAAAGACATCAGCAAAAAACTTTATGCCAAAGGAGAACAGTGGAGCTGTTCTGCTTTCAGAGGCAAACCTCTCCCCTTGGAGACAACGGTGTGTTTGGAAGGCTGTTAATCGTGCAGCAGAAACGGTCACAGTCACAGAGTCCATCTGGACCCAGCAGCTCCCCCAATCCTAGTTCCAACCCTTGTTCCCATGTTGCCAAGGTCCAGCTGTGCACCGTCTCCCATCAACACTGACAGACACTTCTTTGTGCGAGAGGACATAGACTACGACCGGCTATAAAAAGGGTAGTGAGAGAGCTGTAGCAAATGGAACATTTAATAAGTGATTAAAAGGAATGATGGTGGAGGAATATGGATGGGGAAAGGAGGCTGGTGGGTGGGGGTGTTAGCAAAGGGAAAAAATTAACGGAAGCATAAGAAATAAGACATCTTGCTTCCTTATTTCCTTCCTTTCTTCATTTGTCTCTTTTGCTGTGGTGCTGGATACAGTTCACACATCAGCTAGCCACATGTTGAACATGGCTCAGTTCACACCCTCGCTCCTAAGTGGCACCAACATGAGGAATGTGGGGTCTTTTCCTCATGATTAAGGCTCCAGATATTCCTCGACCATTACTTGCATGAGTCACCGTGCAACCAGCTGAGGTTTCTATCATTCATGTTCCCTTCCTGTCTTGCCTGGATGACAAGCACAAGCTGCATTTTCCCTAATTTGGGGTGGAGGTTTGTGTGTGAGAGCAATACTCACGCCCAGGGTGAATAATTCAACTCCTGAGTCAGCATGGAAACATTAGACCTCTCTCCCCTTTATAAACGTTTGGCCAAAAATAGCTTGAATTACTAGCGCCGAGCCTGTTGTAACCTCAAAGCACATTGTTAACTCGGTTTATAGATACTTGGACAGCTTTAAAAAAAAACCTCATATATGTGTAAAACAACTTGTAACAAAACCTCAACATGAAGGTTGTTGTGTGAGATATCAACAGACCAACCCAGTACTGAGAGGACCAACTTAACAATGGAGGTGTTAATGGAAGGCAATCATTTGGCTGCTGTGTTCAGTGCACATGGGCTGCAGCCGGAGGGATTTCTCTGTCAGTAGCCAGTACTGCCGATTCTGATGACTCATACCTTCCAAACCAGTCAGAGAATAACACACCAAGCACCAATTACTGCACAGAAAAGTTCCCACTGCACTACAAATTGCTAGCACACTTCCTGTGCTTGACCAGTAGAGGTGCTGTCCTTTTGAAAATGAAAACAACAAGGGTTTCATGGAAGGAGACCTCCAACATTGGCTTTGTGAATGGTTTGGGATGAAGTCGTTGGCACAGAGAGAGTATTCAGAAAACCTTACCGTCTATACAATTCACCATGAGCTCAAACTGTTCATAAATGGCTAGGAACCACATGCATCTTTGATATGATCGTGATGTTGCACAACAATATGACAGGCAGAGATTCTGGTCATTGTTTCCCCTCTCCTGCCCTCTCCTGCCCTGTCCTGCCCTGGCCTGCCCTCTCCTCCGCTCTGCAGTGGCTCCAGTGGAATGTGATGACCATGGACTGGACAAAGCCCTGCATTCATGGCCCCCCTCGTCCCACTCTGGAAGTTTGCAACTGGGAGCCTTGATCATAGAGTGGGGTGGTGGTGGGTGGTGGCCAGAGTCCATCCAGCCTTTGCCTGTCCTGTCAGAAAGGCATTAACCCACCCCTGCACCGACATATGACTGCCACCCGCCGCATCAGGCGCACATCTCTGTCTAATGCATTTCATTTTATATTTTCATTTCATTTCATTAATACCCACAAACAGATACATAGGTAGAGTCACAATCAAAAGCCCCTTCGGATGTTTGCTGCATCTGCTTAGCTGACTTGATAAATGGAAAGTGTTTGGCGTGATGTCATAGGAATAAAGAGAACAATTATCTGCGCACGCTGGAAACGAAACAGCTGGAATTCAGTCTGTGATGTTTGTTAACCATTAGCAACCCACCATCCATTACGTTTAATTGTAGCATGAGAGATCTTAAAGGTCCCATATATTACACTTTTCCAGTGTTTTATTTTGAAGTTTTGATATATATTTTTGGTATAAGAACCAAAAAACTACCTCAACGTGGTTTTACATCTCCTCTTTCAGGCTTCTCTCTGGTGCTCTAGTAACAACAGGTCAGTGAGCCAATCAGAGGAGAGGCTCTGAGCTGTTTCCTGAGTGACTGAATTAAAATATTTAGCAGATTTCAGGTAAACGCTCAGAGAAACCAAATCTGCAAGGCTGGACGGTGGGTCTGGATCGGCTGGGCTTGGGGCATAGCTGCAAGCCGTGACCCCTTTGTTGTGACATCACAAATTTACAGAAGTCCTGACGGCTCATTTTAAGGCTGTGTGCATTTCTCTGTGGACTGGGCGCTTTGATACTTTTACAGTATTAATAGAGAACCTAGACCTGCTTTATAATCATAAAACTGTTAAACAAGTGCTGATCATGATAATGTGGAGAACAAAATGAACCAGAGCTAAGTGTGTGTTTTTCTTAGCTTAGGCTTATGTGAATGATAAGTGATGTTCACTGGTTCATAGATAGTCAGTGAGGCCAGATAACACAAACAATACACATACATCCTGATGCCTGACTCTCTGTCTGGCAGCTGTTTCCTCTGTCACAGTATCTAATACAAAATCCATTTTTCTCCTTTGTGTAGGTAATATAATGGAGGCCATAGAGTATTCTGTGCCTCCAAGGCTTTTTCTAGCAAATTTACAGACATCAACCTGCAAACACAGAAGTTACAATGCAACCCCATACAAACATGCACAAAGCATGCAAGCATGTTAATTGCTATGCAACTTGTATATGGCCAATGTACACTAATCTGACTCTACCAAAATGACTATATTGTATATATTTTTTTGTTGTTAACAAACCCATGACAAAGACGTATTCACAGGTCCTGCTGGTCAAAGCCTGATATACAGGAGCTTATTCCTGCCACACCATTGCACTGGGTGGCAGGATCCTTCATGGGGACTGTATTTCATTTTGAGGCGATGCCACACACACACACACACACACACACACACACACACACACACACACACACACACACACTGTCTTGCTGCTGTAAATACACTTTAGCGCACCAACTCTGTGGCTGAAAACAGTTCAGTTTGATTAACTCTTTGAGAGATTTACACACATTTCTAGGATGCCAACTCCAAACTAGTCTAGTCATGGCTCGTCTAGTTGTAGTTTAGGGAAGAGGTGTTCAGGTGGTGTCCAGCCTTCGTTCAGTGCCTCGACCCTTAACCACAACTCTCTCTGGTTGGTGGGTCAGCAGTGTGGCCAGCTTGCTGCCACTCTCCTCCTGGCTTCCAGCTCCATCTCCTCCCTTTTTATGCCACAGCCAACAGGAGGCTCTTTCAGTTGCCTCTCCACACCTCTACAGTGCCCAGTTGTTTTAAGGGAAACACAACCCTTTACAAAGAATGAAAATAATGATTTGTGACCCATTTTTAAAGATTCACATGCGAGTGTGACAGACAGGGCCAGGATGTTGGATAGTGTTCAGATCATACAGACATACGCACAAAAATAACAACAAAAACAAAACACAAAAACACCTCATTGCACTATGGCTAAACAGTTTAACCACTAACTATCACAACACACTCAAAAAATCATCACATTAACTGGAAACCAATTCACGCTAATGTCCATTTTTAAATTTGTGCATCTGAAAACGATGTCATTATGCCATTAACACCGACACGGCACATCACTCTGAGGCCCTTTATGAGACTGGAAAATGCTGCCTAACTGGCTTTCAGAATCCAATTGTTTTTGTACAAGATTAAATTGCAGCGTCAATAACAGCAGACAGGTCCTACTTTGTCTCTACAGTCGTCGTATCTCTGGTGCATTTTTGCTCCACCCCTGCAAGGAAAATGCTCAGAAAAGTCAGATGTTATCAGCCCACATGGTCAAGTTCAATAAACACCATGCTCACTTGTTACCACTGGGGGAAAAAAAGCAGGCCTCAGTGACAAGCTGGAGGACTAACTCACAATAGGTAAAGGATAGATAGTGTACCATGGCTACAAGAGTAAACAGTGAGGCAACACACCCGCCCATCTCAAATGACTACTGATGACCTGATATGAGCCCGGGAGGCTCCTGTGATTTTCCCATCTGGACCCACCATTATCTCAGCGGGGGATCTCTAATACTGTCATCAGATTTAATGGTTCATTTCCTCTCCTGTGTTCCTCTCCAGGTGTGGCCACCCTCCTCAAAGGCCGCTCCATCCACAATTCACGAGAGGATACTGATGCCATTACAGTGCTGTCCCTGTATACTAATCCATTAAACTATACAGTCAGTAGTAGGGCGACTGAAAGTGAGATTTTAAAAAGAGGAAACTGTGGTGGGACCAGACTGCAGGATGCTTGCCAGGTTGACATCGAAAGGGGTGTGTTGAGAAGAAGTGAAAACACCAGGGTCCCAAATGGGAATAGACAAGGACTTGTTTCCACTGGGTGGAAATGTTTAGAATACACTCCTGACCCCTGCCTCTTTTCTATTCTTACCCGATAAGCTTGAGGTCAACGGTGAAAAGTGAAGGATGTGTCAAGGCCTTAGGGAGTGTGAGAGTGTGAGAGTGTGTGTGTGTGTGTGTGTGTGTGTGTGTGTGTGTGTGTGTGTGTGTATGTGTGTGTATAGTGGAGTGGGTGTGACAGAACTGTTGACAGGTTAGTTAAGGCGATCATCAGGTTATGTGCTTTTTCCTCAGTGAGAAAGTGCAGTTATTCCTGGGTCGTGACGTGTTCACTAATGTTACACACCAGATGTTGATGCTGCAAATGAGAGCAGTGGGGAAGTGTTTGTTTTGGAGGAAAGGTCGTATTTTTCACCATAATTTAAAGGAGGAGTTCCTCACTGAGCCTCTGGTTGATGATGTCTGGCAGCTTCGTTATAAGGGAAGAATTCTTGTGTTTATATTTGGCTTGTCTTAATACTGAGGGGGTTTTGTGGGTGTCACAGATGCCCGAGAAAGAGGCTGCAGTCTGCACACTTACAGTATTGTCATATTTGAAGAGGGCATTGCTACCTGTGCCCCTGATTAAAACTGATGTCGTCAGGCACCGCTTGTGTCTCCCAGCGTTCATGTCCAAGCCAGAGAAAAGTCCAAAGTCCTCTCTCATTTACTTATCAATGAAATCCAAGCCTCTGTGTGCGGTAAGCTGACAGCGCTGACTGGAGATCCAGTGCATCATTTCTTTTTGTCTCCTCTGTCCAAATGTGATGAGAAAATGAGAAAAGTCAAAGAGCCAAAAAAAACCTGTCTGCCAGACCACATGACATAAACATCTAGAAATTATGACACTTTTCCTTTCCTGCTCGGTTCACTTTTCATCCCCAAACTATGAAGCTTAACTGCTAAAGTGGTTACGATACAACATACATATGGATACCTTTTTTTTTTTTTTTACCGTGCATGTCAGGCCAACTTTTAATTAAAAAGTTCTTATTTATTGAGTTTTCATTCCTGCTGTATGAGCATTGCACCCTTCAGTTCAGTGTCACTGTGCTCTAAGTGGAGTGGACAGCATGTTTGCTCCCTCAGATATTTCCACTATGCAGTAATTCACAACATACTCCCAAGGGCCACAATGCAGGAGTGTATATATATATATATATATATGCCCCTCTAACCTTTCCCACACATTCTGAGAGAGGTTGACATGGAAGCACTTTTCCAGTGGACACTCGCAGCTCTATCCATGGGGGAGGAATTTCGTACGAGGTCAGGCTTTTCATGCTTTTCTGGGGCGTATTTATAGTGGCTGAGGTCAGGGCAGCAGAAGCATGTGGGGTGGCCTTCTCCAACCTGGCCATGTTAAGTGATGCTGCAGGCCGCAGGGGTGGAGCAATGACACGTCATTCCATTCTAAATCCAAACCTCCATGTTTATGACAATAGTAGCCTCACCAGGAGCTGCAGGGCAGTGCCCAGCACGGCCTCTTTGAAGCTGCCACAGAGCGCTAGCCTGTCAAATAGTTGACGCAGAGGAGATTTCAAGGCAAAGAACATACAGCCAATCCCACAGCCATCAATAGTGAGCGTAAGATTACATGACGTGCAAGTGGATAGAACAGTCCATCAATAAATCAGCAGGCTGATGTTGTAGATTGAGTATTGGCTCACTAAAGAAATAGAATGAAAGGAGAGAAATAGAAATTGTGTTTAGAAATGTTTTACATGTATTAATTCTATGTATTTTTGACAGTCAGGTTAATAGATTTTTGTTGTAATTGCTATTTTATTGATCCTTTGCTTCAATCTACTGTTCAAAAATTTGTGTCATCTTACACTTAAAGTTTAGGGTCATATCTGGTCATCTGCTGTTTTTTTTGTCTTTTAAGTTCAACATTTTTTTTTTTAAATTAATAATGGTCAATAAATTGTTTGTTGATTTTATTTCTTAATTTTTTTTAGTCATTCATTTTTACCCCCAAAATATTTGACATTTTTGGCTCTTTTTGGAACATATTATAATTCAAACTCTCATCTTGACTATGTCTGTCAAGGCACCTCAAACATCTCAGTATATCGGGTCAAAAAACACAGGCTGGACCTTTAAGTGAAATATGGAGGAATGCAGGATGCTTAATTGTAACAGAAAAAACATCTTGATTGTGGTTTTGCGACTTTACTCAAGCTAAGGAGCCGAATACTTCTTCCAGCTCTGGTGGCAACACTTGTAGGAAGGTTACCAAAGATTTCAATGTAATGGGGCTGATGTAACTAAAACACTGCTGTTGTATCAGTGTTTATAATCACATAAAGCTCTCCTCACCTGTCACAACCACAGCACCTCAAAGTAACGCTCCAAAAATATTGACAACATTATATAATGAACATATATGCACCAACCCATTTAAACTGATAGGTTAAATAAGAAATAAGTGATGTTGGCAAAACCCAAAACAATCACATATGTGTATTTTGTTCTGGTTAAAGTTCTGTGATGACGATAAACCAGCTGAGTAACTCCTGGCTACAGCTTTGCTTGTCTCTGTAGTGGAAACCAGGCTATCATCTGTCCAGCCTCACCCCTTCAGAACAGATTAGTGTAAATGATCCTCATTTCTAAAGCTAGGTAACACAACACAGATTATTATTCTGTGCTACAGGGGTTTGTGTGGATTCTTCCTGTGGCATGAATCATTAAAAAGGTGACTGTAATCTATACAGACAGCTAGGTTCTCTGGGTGACAGCTATCTGATGCTGCCCGGAGGCCAACTGGACAAAGCTCAGATTGCTCCCCGTCTAACGAGACATTTGAAGGTAAATGACCTCTTTAAAATGAAAACCTAACTACCAAAAAAATGCTGGCAAACAAATCTAATCAGTTCGTTTCCATAGGGTTCACCTTTGCATCACTTTGACATTTAATCAAGAAGCTAAAGTTATTAGGAAGGAAAGTGGAGGCCAGGAACAATGTGCATCAAGTCCATGGTGGTTATGTAAAAAAATTTACAGTATATGGTGGGTTACCGTGCCAAGGATCTGTAGCACAGAAATCCAATTATTGAAAAAGTACAAAGACAAAAATCTTGTTTAGACAATAGTGTCATTTTGCAATCCCACTACATTTCCTTGAACAAAGTAAAAGCACCTGCTCACCATTAATTTGAAAATCCCAGGCAGAGTGTTGCAGTAACCTATGGCAACTGCTTCTGTGTCAACAGAAATCTTGGACAGGCCAGCTCCGGCAGCCCAGGACTGTGCACCACCATTGGCTGGCTGAATGAATGACTTGCAAACTTGTCCATCTATTATGCATGTCAGTATACCTTTAGTGCGTTCTTGAGCTCATTTCCAGGTACACACAACCGAGAGGTAGCCTGCAGGAAGACGCTGTGTACTGAAGGAAAAGCTTGGTAAGACTTTTGTTTTCCTGTTTTAATGCTTTCTTGTCACTTTAGTGTTGTTAGAGTACTTGATTAATCTTTGATTTAATTTATGAATGTTTTGGATTGGTAAAATTAAAATAATTTATCAATATGTATGTATCTTCTACATGATATGTAAATATTTAGTCTGTCTGGACAATCATTTTGCCTTAAAACCAGTGGCACTCTGAGGGGAGTCAACAATGGAGCTGATTGGATCCACCCTGACAGCCACATATGCTCGGCCAAAAACCAGCCACTTCCTCCCTGCCATCTCCACCATGGCATCCAGCTATCGCAACACCCAGCCTGCCTTGGCCATGAATCCCAGTGCCAACCTGTGGAGGACCAACAGCTATTTCAAGAGCAGCAGCACGGTCCCAACCCCTTCTTCCTTACCGCGAGAGAATTTAGACCTGGTTCGAGCCAAGACAATGTTCTACCCATCCAACAGGACGGCGCTGACCACCCGCTACACCCCAGACGATTGGTACAAGTCCAACCAAAACAACTACAGGGAGTCGGAGTCGTCCCGGAAAAGCGCAGAGAGACTGAGAAGAGACACCATGAGGCTGATGCAGGATAGAGAGCAGATGACCAGGAGAACTCAGGAGAGCACCAGCAAGAACATCGGTGAGCGGCTCAACGACATTGTCTTCTGGAGGTCTGAGCTGACCCATGAGACTGACAACATGGTGACTGAGATAGCAGCTCTCACTGAGGTCAAGAGGAGGCTGGAGAGAGCCTTGGCAGAGACCGAAGGGCCCCTTCAGGTGAGGAAAGGAAGGGATATAATTCAGTGAGTGTGTGTGTGTTACCTTCAATTTATCCTCTTCTGGTAAGTAATATCTGAATTTTGATGTTTGTTATTGGAACATTTTGCAGGAAATATTTACATTTCAAATGGCATTTGCCCTGAAATCTTAACACCCTGGTCTCTGGCTTCTGTTCAGTTCAGTGCACTCATATTATCATTCATGCATATTATATCACCGGGTGACAGTATCTGTGGTGAAACAGTGGTTTGGTTGTAGCAACAGTATCTGCACATTAAAATGCAGTTGTGCTTTTTCTGGGTCAGACTCTTAATTAGATCTCCTCAGTGTCCCGTTAGAGCGTGTCTGGTCATTTGTTTCACCCAGAGAGGGTCAACTTAATGTAGCCAGAGATCTGATGACACAGACACCTTTCTAGGCTAAGATCATGTGGCAGAAGACCTTCTTAGAGACTTCACCAGGTAACTGAAGCTGAAGAATGCAGCTGATGTATCGCACTATGCAGTACATGCCCTGCTCCATTCTGCTCAAATTACTACCCCACCTATTTGTCACGAGGAAAGAAAAATGCAGCATATTGAGTGACTTTAAATTCTGCTCATTATACAACCACCTCAACTTGTTTTAGTCATGATCACTCTGTCAATAGGTGTCTCAAGAGTGTTTGTACCACAGAGAGAAGCGGATGTCCATCGATCTGGTACATGACGACGTAGAGAAAGACCTCATAAAGGTAACAGTGAAGCAGCAGTTTGAGTATATGTGTGTTAATTCTGATACCAACCTGATAAAATAAATAAGGTGCTTGTATCTGTATTTACTTGTGTTTCAACGAGGAAGTGGAAGTCATCAAGTCATGTCAAGAAAGGATGAGGCGATATCTGGACAGAGCCATCGCACAGCTGGCGTGAGTCTGAAAAATCAATTAATAAAATATTATTACATGCAGGATCCTATTGTATAGTTACTTCCAAAACTGTGAAGTTTGACATGCATTTGATATATTTATGTTTAATAATTTATCAATTTTTTTGTTTCTGTATTTCTTTGTGGGGATCCTAAGGTCAAACAGAGCAGCCCAGCATGAACTGGAAAGAGACATGAGTGACAAAGTGACAGCCCAGAGGATCGATGACAGGTGTCACCATCTGAGGAATACATCAGATGGTATTGGCTATTACAGAGGGATCGAAAGACTAGACCCTTCGTGAGTATAGTTTTATGTGATCAAATATTAAATGCTAACAGTTTCTCATCTTTGTTTGAACCAGCTTAGAAAAGGGCTGGGCTCTTCAGTTAAATTGTCAATAACACGTTAGACAGCCTTTGAAAGTCATTTTGGTTAACCACTGCCCTATTTTCTCTGCCAAATAGGTTTAACTAGAATTGCTGCCTTGGGGTTGTATGCCGTCTTGAGATATCAGCTTGAAGAGGCCAAAAACATGTTTTGTGAGATCACAGTGACCTTGACCTTTGACCACCAAAATTTAAATAGTTCATCCTTGAGTCCAGGTGGACATGTGTGGCCAGTTTGACAGGATTCCCTTAAGGAGTTCCTGAGATGTTGCATTCACAAAGCCAAAATCATCCTTTGTCAAAGTCACTGTGTCCTTGACCTTTGACCACCAAAATCTAATCAGTTCATCCTTGAGTCCAAGCAAATGGTTGTGCCACATTTGTAGAAATTCCCATGAAGCATTATTGACATATCATGGTCACAAGAATGGGACAGGTGGATGTACAACTCGAAAACACAAAGTCTCTGGCCCCGTCTGTCGCCAGCACGGAAGCATAAAAACACCATAGTAAAACTTAGTCTAGTTATGCTGGTGGCTCTGTAAGATTGCACTAGAGCACCAAAGTTATTACAATTCATTCTGAGAGGGACATGAATGTGTATGTAACAAATTTCATGGCAATCCACCCAACAGCTGAGACTTTTCACTCAAAATCACAAACATGAACCTCCTGATGGTGGAACTGAACAGGAAAAGTCAGGGGGACTCCAAAGTCATTCGGGTACAACCATAAATCCATCTAGTTCATGTTGAGATATTTCAAACACAGGATAAGGAAAACATTTCATCTGCTGATGGAGCCAGAGATGAAGTCAGCGGATAACCAAAGTCATTAGGATTCATCCTAAAACCATGAATGTACTTGTTCATATAGGGACCAAAGTGGTGGACCAACAGACCACCCATGATCTTGCCCAACTCTTTCCCATATACAGCACATTCAAAGTAAGTCATTCTTTTCTGTCTGTTAGACTCTCTCTGCCAGATTCGTGGTCCAAGTTCACGGATGACAACATCTTGCACTCCCAGAGCGAACGGACTTCCTCCCACAAGCTCAGGGATGAGATAGAAATCTTGCTGAACACCACATCTAATGAAATGTGGAACCAGTTCAACAATGTCAACGTGGCCTTCACCAACCGTGTATCAGAGACCGCTGATGCCAAGAACAGCCTGCAAACACACCTGGCTAAGGTCATCATCTTTTTTATATGGTTGCATTTCATAAAGCGACAATATAATATATGTTTGTGTACCAAGAGCATAATTTATAATTATATATTGGTGACCTAAACTCTGATGTGGTAAATCAGACTCTATTTTTGATTTCAGTTTTTTTTTACCTTCACCGAGGAGGTTATGTTTTCATCTACGTCTGTTTGTTTAATTGTTACCAGGATTATGCAAAAAGTACTGAACTGATTTCCACAAAACCTGGTGGGGGATGGGGAAGAACCCACTAAATTTTGGGGGAATATCTGGATCCTTTACGATGAATTTCCATTTTTTTTCTCTGAAGTCTAATGTATGCTTTTTTGACACTTGCCTTGGCAGAGGTCTGTGCTCTCTGGGTGCTCTTTTTGTTTTGAATTATTTATCAAAGTTCTGTCTTGGTCAGATGAAGTTTTATTATAAAAAGAAAAGCCTGGATAATGTGGATAATGAAAAAAGTGGCTTCAAAGGACCAATCACATGGCTCTATGTGAGGGATAAAGACAAAATGCATTCACTGTCCTCCATCATTGGGTAACTAAATTTGCCACTAATTAGGAAGAGATCATGTGTTTGTACCATTCTTTTTTCTTGTACTATATTAAGCACCATATTATGCAGAGATTGTGTACAGAGTGCACTTCACATAAATCTGTATTGTTTGCTACATGGCCTGCAGGGGACATTTGTCTTCTGACGTGCAAGTTTACCGTACTGTAAAACATTCCCGTCAAAAGAGAGGAATTGTGGTAGATGCCTCTTTCATTGCTTGTGCGATATTCTACACTGAATCACATTGTTCTCAAGTTAATTGCCAGGGTACTACTACTATTACTGTCTGAGTCAACATCAGTTGTTAGATGGGTTAAAACACTGACAGTAGCTGTGATATGAGGCACACAGTCCTTAATTAACCTCAGTCACTGTCAGTTGTAAGGAGAGGTGATTCGCTGGAATTGAATTAGATCAAATGGGTCTGGACAGAGCAGGCCACTGTGCAGCACTGTGTTCATATGATTTGAAGCCTGCAGTGTGCCACTTTTTTACTGTTACTTCCTTTTAGATGGTCACTTTTTTCTCATTCCTTGTCAGTCTTTCCTCCTTTATTATAATTACCACCGTCTACATTAGATGTCCTGCTATTTTCATGAAACAGGCACTCAGCTGCTGCCAACATGATTTAACAATGAATTGTTAAATTTATTCTGTATCTGTCTTGTCCTCTCATCCAGACTCTGCAGGAGATCTTCCAGACTGAGATGCTGATTGAGTCTCTGAAGAAGGCTCTAAGAGACAAAGAGTGCCCACTGAAAGTGGCTCAAACCAGGCTGGAGGAGAGGACCCGCAGGCCAAACATAGAGCTCTGCAGGGACAACCCACACCATAGGTAGCTCTGCAATTATTGCTTTACCAGATGGCATGTAAATTTATTATTACTATGAATACATTTCTTAAAATGAATCACACTTGCCAAAAGAGTTACAACTGTCCATCTTAGTGATGGGAAGGATCTATTTAAACGTAACTAGAAATGGAGGAATCTCTGTCTGTCTCTGTTGTTTGGAAGATGCTCTCACGATAGCTGCAAATTGGATTAACGCAGGCCAAGCAAGCAATCACCTCCTACTGACTGGCACATTTTGAATGGATACTAGTGCATTTAAAATCCAGATTACAAGACTTCTGGATACTTGGTCATTTGTGACCACTGGTGTTGATAGTACCATCTAGCTAGCTAGCATGATTAGCCACACAAACACACAGGTAGCCATGGGAGACAGATTTTTCAAAGAGAATAGCTATGTAAAATCACTTGCTTGTTCAACAAGCATTTGTGTCACTGGCTCAGAAATTAAACAATCCACACTAACGAATGGGCAATTAACCAGCTACATATATCAAATTTCATGATAATGTAATTGTACTTCTTTTAATACTTCCTCGTTGCTAAAATACAATCTATCTGAGCTAATTTGACATTTTTTAATTTACTGTGAATGGTGAAAAGGTATATAATATTAGCTCGATTAAAGCCACTATCTAGAATTTTCAAAGTTCTTATTTTGGCAACATCTGGTGGCAGTTTCAGGAATTACACAGTGACACGCAGCAATGCACTATTATACCAACCCTACTCCAACACATAGACTTTACCAATTTTCATAGGGATTGTTTTATCTTTACTATTCGACACTGTTCATTTTGAATTGTTCACTCATGGATGTAAAACTTAGTGTGAAGCTGTCATCATGAAATGTATTGATCAGTGGCAAAGTGGAACATTTGTCACTTGTGTCAAGATACATTTTCAGGCATTTTAACCAATCTTCCTTGTTCCCTCCTTGTTTAGACTTGTGAGTGAGGTGAGAGAGATCGAGGACACCATTCATAAGCTTCAGGAGAGACTGATGGAGGCTGAGAACACTTTACAGAATCTGGTTAAGACCAAAGTGACCCTGGAACACGACCTGTCCATCAAGGCCAACTCACTCTTCCTGGACCAGGAGAAGTGCATGAGTATGCGCAAGTGTTTTCCCAGCATGCCCCGTCTGGTGGGCTACACCTAAGTCAAGTATTAGAAAGTGGAACCTTTACGACCAATTTAATCAACAATGACTTTTTAAAATTGTTTTGGAGTGATTTAGAGGGTGGGTTTGATTGTAAACAAAATGAGTTAACTTTATAGGCTGATTGTCCTTATTTTGAGTATTGTACCTGTAATGTTTTTACAACACATTGTGATGTCGTTAAAAAATCAACTGCCATGGTGATTGATCAGGCACAACTCAATGTCTCCTAATCCTTTAATTTTGCCTCCAATTACAAACATTTTATCCTCGAAAAAATGCAGGAAACGTTGAAAATTATATAACAAAACTCTTGTAAAACATCAAACATAATCACTGATATGTACTGCACATACAACCCGCACACCTATTTCAAATTTCTGAAGAAGTGGTACCTCAACAGTCGTGGTCATAACTGTGAATAAAAAGTGACTTAATATGCTGTGTGATAGAATCCACAAAAAATGTATTTTCCCTACATTTCTGACCTTGAAACCCTTGATTTATAATGTAACCCTTGTTTTTAACACAATATACTTCAGTCATATGGTGTGGTGCGACAATCTATCCAAGCCAGGGTTCTTAGCAATACACTGGCAACAGGCCACAGCCCAGTAGGGCGCAAACAGTGGTCTTGGTAGCACATGTGACAGTAATCTCCAAATAAATAGCAGAGATTAGCTTGTACAACACAGCCAGAGACAAAGACACTCTGAAGACTCACTCAGCTCTTTCAGGTTAAAGTGACCTGAATGTCACCTTAGACAGAGCGCTCAATGTGAGAGCATATACTCTCTAAGATATGCTAGTTTGGTGCACACAGAATTATGGAATGTGAAAGACTTTTGTGTTTTGTGTCCATTCTTCTTTTAATGACTGGTGTGGCCCATTACTCATCACCTCACCCAGAGGAGGAGCTGGGCAAACAGCTTCTAAGTTATGTATGAAACCCCACACCCATCCTATAAGTCCCAAACCCCACATAACTCACTGTTTTTTCCCTTTTACCTCCACCCTTCTGTACCCTGATGCTCCAGTACCTGGAGAGATGGCGCCTGAAAGAGTTAACCCTGACTCGATACCATACATCCAGCGATGTGAAGTATATCAGTTTCATTTCATTTTATTTATTCAGTCAACACCTTTCAGAGCCTGAACAAACTATTGACACACAGGCACACACATACTGTAAACACTATCACACTCCTTGGGCCAACCCTTCCACTACTGCACCTCTTGCATAACCTTTGGCTTCACTGAGGAATGTAAACTTGATTGCCTATACACAAGTTGCCACGTCTCCATTCATTAAATTGATCAGCACTATCTGACTGAAAGAACTGATCATAACACAAAGCAAAAGAGTTGTATTCTCTCCTGTTCTTTCCTTGCAGTTAATTTATGTTTATAATCCTTGCTATCTTATAGCACCAGTGGGTAGAGGGTATATGCCATAAAACCAAAATACTGTATGTCTCAGTTTGAGTGAGTACATGCAGACAAAGTGAATAGAAGTTCGAGACGGACATTAGTCTGGACTGGCATGATAATCAGAGATATGTGATAAAAGATGCAACGTGGAATCTAAGCTCTAAGTTTAACCTCAACTCTATCATGAAAACTGGCTCCATCTAAATCCTTTTAGTGGCTGAAAACTGAAGGTAAAAGCATCAACATCTCTCATGTAAGTAGCTTCACTATCCAGGCTCCTGAAAGGAGGGAGGGGGTGACTATAAAGATAAACCACTCAGTGTACGCATGTGTGTAACATGCACTTTGATTTAGGTGTGATGTTTTACAACTGCCTTCCCTGCTGTGCAAACAGCATTTTTGTTTGACTACAACGCTCAGGAGCAAGTCAATGGCAGGAGGTCTCTGCCATGGTTTCCTACATGTATGTGCGTGTTAAATGTGTGTGTGTGTGTGTGTGTGTGTGTGTGTGTGTGTGTGTGTGTGTGTGTGTACGCCCTCATAGTACTGTGCCCAGGCACATTCCTGAGCCCTGGTATCGCAAAGAAAGACCCCGTGTTGTCTAGCTTACATCAAAAGACTCCCTGCTCTCATCAACTAGTAATTAAACATACTGACAGATAGCACAGAGTTGAGGGGTTTTCGCCCCTTCATCTGTCCCCCTTTGTTTTCCCCCTTCAACTCCCACATTTATGGCTCAGAAATACATAATGTAGGTACCCATGAAAAGTCTGTCTCCCTCCCATGTTTAATTTGAGGTTATGGTTCCCTTTCTGGATGTGACACAAATAGGCCTTCCTATTTGACCTCCTCTACCACCCCCGCATATGGGGAATGTACTCTGGAATTCTCCCCGCACTCCAAACATATTGGCAGTTTATTTTTAACATGCACTCTTGTTATAGATGCCCTGTGCCCCATGTTATTCTGTGTTTCTTACATGCCATCATACCGTACTAAAGAGCTGATTGCAGATCACTTGAGACTGATGTCAGTCACTGAGGGTTTTTTACTCATGCTGTAATTACAAACCTGGACATAGTATGCATCACTGAAGAAGAAATGCGCTGGATGTCATGGAGACTATTTTTTCCCTCCAAGAACAATATATTACCATATATTGACCACCTCATTACATTGAGTCTTACTTTTAGTCTTTCTTAACAGACAGGCACAAGCTTATCTGCTGGTTACTTGATTGCATTATTGCTGATTTATTATCATTTTTACCACTAGAGGATGCACATCTAAAACAGACAATCAGCCCTGACAGGTTATCGCGTTAAGTTGTTATGGCTAACGTGTTAGCAAAGGGCCTGCTTACACATCCAGCTGAAAAAGAGCAACATTGTCACCCTACAGCCAGCCCTTTCTGTTTCTACCAACATCAGTGAAAAATCTGACTCACATGCTAGCTATTCCACTCTCTTCTCCAGCTAGTTGCTAAAGTTATTTATATGTCACTGAGCACGGCACACAGTAGGTTTAACAACCCTTACTTTTGCTTTTTTATTTGTTTGCTTCTTTTGAAAGCAGCTTTCTCATGCTGCTGGAAACAGGGTTCTAGTGATGTTGAATGACCAACTGTTAAACTAAAACAATGAGCTAAATGAGGCTAAAAGCCTTAGTAGAGCTGCAAAATTTGGTGATAATTTTAGGGGTTTAATCACTGGGAATTAACTAATTTCACATTTAATGTATTATATAGTGATTTCATTCAATGTTAATATAAATAATGATGATTAATGCAGCTTACATACATGACAAAATGTGCTATTTTACCATTTTTTCCCTTGCTGTACTATGTCAGACTTTGTTATGTTCCTTTTCAGTGGATACTCTGCACAGGTGATGTATCCAATGCATTCTTTATGCCAATTCAATTTAGGACTTTTGTCCTACCCAGCAAGCCAAATTCCTCTTCAAACCCCATGTCCACCTTCAACGTCAAAGTTTAAAAAAAGAAAATAACAACAAGAACTTAAAAAGGAAATGAAATTTTATGATATGAAATGCATCAAATACTACAGTGTGGGAATGTAGAACTGCAAGATCAACATTACATGATACCTAGAAAATATCCAATTACAGTTTTAGCTGAGCATAAATGGAAAAGAAATGTAAAAATGTAGATGAGCTATTTTGCCACAATCATAGATTTGTATTAGCAATAGAGGGGGAATAAATGTGAATAACATATACAACAAATTAAACATGAAAAAATGTGTCTGGGTCATAAATGTTGAAAATATATCCACCTCCCCTGACAACATTACTTAAATATGCTGTCAGGGGATCATTGCTTTTACCGGAATAACTAGTTAATTCCCACTGGCTCTATGATATGGAACATTTAAAACTCTGCTCATCTCAAACTGCTGCAGAACTCAGTTTGAACTGAACACTAAACATTCATGGGAACCAGCTCTTCCTGCGGCTTTTGGATCTGCGCCAAAACTCTGAGTTTTCTCAAGAGGCTGTTTGGCTGTTCCATCATTGGGGTTATGACGTTTGTCTATTACTGTAAACTAGGATATAAGAAAAGAAACAAAGCGGGAATCTGTTTACTAATCGGCCTAGTAACTGCTAAGAGCTAGAGAGAGGAAGCTGGAGGCAGACTGATAAGATGCATCATATTCTATGTGGTTTTCCATCCTAACTGTCGACATCACGTACAGCGGCTCTGTGGTTTTGTGTGGCTGTCTGCTGATCCTTGCTCACATGAGAAATCTTTACGTCTCTAACCTTTTATTCAATCAACATCATCTTCCCCCGGCATTCTGCACATAACTCCACGATAAGCTGGAGAAGCCCAACTTGCTAATCAAAGTTCAAAGGTCAGCTACAAAGACCCGTACATTCAGTACAATGTAGAGGAGACTGACCATCTTTGGGTCATCTGTGTGATAAAATGGAATTCTGGAACAATCCATAACATTGATCTGTGAGTCCGGTTCTCCTCATTCCAGACAGCGGCTCGGCCAGAAAGGGGTGGGAGGATAATAGAGCGACACAGAGGTCATGATGCTGTACTGCAGTCTTTCCTGCTGAATCATAGTGGGGTGAGGATGGCTGAGAGCTGCGTACTGTAATTTGACTTAAAGTCACATTTATTAAATTTATCTATTTATTTATATATCCGATACCAAGGGAACAAGCACAGTGCTCATGAGGAAAAAAAACACAAGCAAAGTTCCCCAGAGCAACACACTTGGATCGGATTGTAGTTTTTCTTTATACATAAACACATTTTCAGCGCTTTCATGCTTTGTAAACTTCCCATTTACAAATTGAATGATACAGGAAGTATGACCATATGAAATGTCAGATGATGCCTTATAGATTCTTCAACGTTATGTTTTAATGGTAAAATTAGTTTGCTTCAGAGCTTCATTTCAATGAGAAATGAGCCGCAAATGGTGAGGTTTTAGGGTTAGAATTAACCTTATGTGGCTAATTCATCAGCATAGATTTAACATGTTCTCTGATAATATAGCAATGACACAGCTACCTTAGCATGGTTTTAAACTGAAACCTTTACATTTTAGCTTTCATTTGAAATTTGACCCACACAGGAGGCCGTCACATCAGTTGGCAATGTGTTGTGTGTATTTAGTGTATTTTAAAGGACGGGGCTCAGTTTACCCCTCTGTTGTCATCACCCCGTGTCTGGTCTAATTAAAGTGTGATGAAAAGACAAGGGTTGCAAGTAGCTTCAAACTTATCAAACAAACAGACTGTATTTACCTTTCATCTCTTTTTCAGCCTTTCTGTCTCTCCTATTTGCTTGCCCCTCCCCCCTTTTGTGTTCCCACCACCCCTATCTCCACCTCTTCTCTTCTTTTATTTCTACCCACTCATATGCAATTTGCATGCTTAATATTGCTTTGACTATACAAGTTATTGGTATCATGTGCTTTCTGTCCTATGCTTAAGAAATCTCATACATGCATGCAAGTACATGTGGGTGCAAGTTTGTTTAGATAGACTGGGGCCACAGGAGTCCAATGTGAGTTGAGAGAGGGGCAGTCCGACTCCGACAGGGCTGTAGTAGGAGGGGAGCTATTAAACTACTGCAGCTCCGTGGGCCGACAGACAACGGCACTTCACATGCTGATGACAGGACTCAAGGACTGAGCCACGTTTGACCGACAGCTGCCACAACTCGAAAACACAAGGCAAGAAGGCTCCCTTCGCTGGTGGTGACGCAGACAGGCCTTACCCCTGACCCGTAAGGAGCATCAGCTGGATCCGCTGTCTCAAAGTCTGCTGTGAGTATGAGACAATTATTCATCACAGCTAATGGATTGTGGTTTGAGATAAGTGGAACTACATAAAATGCAATCAAGTGAAAGAAAGCAGCCTGTCACTGTGTTTTAAAATCAGCAAGAAATGGAATCTAATTGAGTCAAGGACAAAGTCCCACCTCTGGTGATGTCTTTTTTGCTACATCATTACTTTTTAACATTTCATTTTTTTTTTTTTTTTTTACACATTTTAATAGGAATTACATTGGTAGAAAAAAAAAGAAGCATCACTTATGATAGCCGCATCTGTTTTAACACTCTCCTCCATGTTGGTATGTGGATGGAGTTACTGTAACTCAATCATGTCTAATCTCCAGATTCATGCCCACCCTCCACCCCCTCTGGCTGAGGTCCTATCTATGGCTTCGGTATGCACTCTCACTGTCTGCCTGCGCTAACATGAAGATAAGTCCTGCCATCTTAACGACGGAGGTGAAATGTTAGACGCCGCTCCAGATGTAACGTTATTCGGAATCTCACTCTCTCACTCTGAATGTTTCTTATGTGGCGCTCCCAAGAAAGTTTGGCTTCGACCCCAGCTCCACAAACGCAGTAAACTTAACACTCCCGTGTCCACTCAGCCTCACTGATTGTCAGTCTTTTACAAACATTGACATATAAGGGATGGGAATGGGGAGCGCACAGCTACAGTTTTAACAAGAGTTCTTCTCTACGTGTCACTGTGAACCTTTACAGCTCATATGATTAGAGTTAAAGCCTCACGATTCAGTAAACACCAGAGTTACACTAGGTTAAGCACACAAAGGATATCAGCTACAAACAACAGCACGATCGTATCAGACAAAGAGGTACTTCTATGCAGCTCGGGCCTGAGAATGTCACATACTCTGATTACTGAGCAGCCACAAAGCTCTCACTCAGAGCAGCACTTCAAGGCTGTGATCTGGTCTTGTTAACTGTCCCTTTTGTGCATGTGTATGTGTGCGTGTGTGTGTGGGGACATGAGCAGAGCTAGAAAGGCCTCCCATTTTCATCTGAGTGTGGGAAACACACGCAGGGGCATCCAGGAAGTGTGAGCTAAGTGGTGAAGAATAGAGAGTGGATGTTGACAGGGGTTATCAGAGGTTGGACAGCTTCTAAGCTCCTCTACCAGGCCTGCTGATGATGAGGAAAATGTGCCATCCATCTAAGAAGCACGGAAAGCTGTGCAGGGTGGGAAATCAGTTGCTGACATTTTGCAGAAAAGAAGGCATATGCGTTTGATAACAGTCTTATCAAGAACCTATAAAAATGTTGCCTTTAACATGGCTAAAGAAAGGTTCAGTCTAACAAGCTGCTCCTGTTAAATCATCACTGACAACAGCCTTTGGCTAATCTTCTATCTCTTAACTCCGTGCAGGAGAAGATCCGGAGGGAGGGAGAGATAAGGCAGTCGATTCCTACTTTAAAGCATTTACAGTTTTGACCGCTCCCTTACTCCTTGAATAATATTTCCTGGAATTCCATTCATTGCGACACCCATATTTATAGGACTAACCTTAGTGCATAGTTTTTGACAACAGGGGCTGCAGTCCCTGGTCTGGCTGGAACTCCACCTCACTTCCACTGGAAATGAGTCATGTCAAACAGAGGAGAGCCCGAGATGCTATCTCTCACTGGCGGCGGTGCGCCGGGTATAACCATCCACGCTTTCACACATACAGTGAGTCACGTGGGTCAGTACATGACTACCAGAGGGAGAAGACCCCGCACCATGTTACACCAACACACTACACAATGTTTGTGTTTGTTGCCAAGGCAACATAAAGCTGAGTTTACAGAGAAATGTTCTACCTTGGATAAAGTCAAAACTACCTTACTCTTAGTCTGCTCTACTAATGACCTAAAAGAAAGTAAATTCATGGCTTGACAAAGATAGTTTGCTTCACTAAAGCTTTAAATTAGCCTAAATTAACAAAAGGTTGAGACAATAACAACAACAATATTACATAATGAACTGCAAAATATAAGGGTTTAAATCAAGCTGTGTAAACTGTGTGCAATCCACTTCCATTTATGGCAAATAGTTCACTCAGATATGTTCTTATTGATGATTGATTCTTAATGATATCTGTGTCTATCACAAAGATAATTTAGAAAGTGTATGATGTACTTCTGCTTAATAGGCTATATATATATATATATATATATATATGCAGATCCCATATTGACAGGAGAAGTAATATCAACAAGCCTGGATACCAAAGTACAGTGTACTATGTAAATAACTGCCATAAACGCTGGACAATGAAAAGTGTCAGAGAGAAGAAGAAGAAAAATCCTCGAAAGCAGATCGTTGCTTTTAGTTTCCACAACAGCCAAACAATGATCAGTCACTTCACTACACATACAGCAAGCAAGTAACTAAGGCAACCCATGCGCTATTACGCATGGCTCGTCTATATTGGGAACCCTGGCTGTGGACCAGAGGGTCACTCCATGACGCAGCGACGCACGCAGGGCGTTGTTCTTCCATAATGAGACACTTTATAACAGAACGTCAGCCCTGGCATCAATCTAGTCTGAGAGCGACTTTTAGGACTGAGGGACTACCGCTGTTGGACTCTTTGGGGGAAACTTGTTTTTGCTTCTTGCGAGTCTGAACCTCTTTTTGTGGAAATACAAGCTCTCCGCTCCCAGTAAGTGGACTTCGGTCTCTTCTAAACTTTATTATACTCAGCTGCTCTCAGTTCGCCTGCGGATTAAAGAAGGAAACACGTTTTTCGCTGGGATACACGCCGCTCCTTTGCGCGCACAAACAGGAGGACTGAGCTGTCATCGCACACAGCCTGGCATTAAGATGATCTGGTCTCTAAGAATCTATTTTACTGAATAATATTATGTAGAATCTCACTTAATTACTTTGTTTCACCTTGCTTTTATATCGCTTTTAAAGATCTTAGTCATTATTG
Organism: Seriola lalandi dorsalis; assembly: GCF_002814215.2. Classification (NCBI taxonomy): domain Eukaryota; kingdom Metazoa; phylum Chordata; class Actinopteri; order Carangiformes; family Carangidae; genus Seriola; species Seriola lalandi. The sequence continues at coordinate 1,372,045 of NW_019524899.1, read as the reverse complement.
AAATAGTTTCCATTCTTTAGATGATTTGCTGACAATTTAAAGCCAGTTCAAAAGGATGGAAATGTTTAACCATTTCTCGTGAGAAAAAGTAAATGAATAAAATGAGTCAAGCTTTTAAGTCATACTATGTTAGAGTAAATAAAAACGGATTAGTCCTTGAATCAGCTTTAAAATGTAATTATGTCGACAAACATGCTATTAAAAGCAAACAGAATGTGCCTGAAAGCAATTTCCCCACGTGTTTGATATTAACAATGATTTTCTTTGAATGTGATATTATTGTTAATGCACCGCGCCATCTGACAGACACAGGTCCTGATGAAGTTTCTGTCTGTTGAACGTGCTGCAGCGACACACCCATAACCCACTAATCTGACATCCGTGCGCGCGCGCACACATACACACGCACGCACGCAAACACACACACACACACACACTCCCCCCATACTGACAGAGACCGTCTCCTCTTTCTCATTATTGCCCAGATCGCCTGGAAAGATGCTGCTCCTACTACTGGGAATCATCCTCCTGCACGTCGCTGCTCTGGTTCTCCTGTTTGTGTCAACAATTGTCAGCGTGAGTAAAACTGTTGTGTTGACTTTCCTCATTCCGTTTTACAGCTTAACAACACACCTGGCCACATCTGGTGTGTCTTTGTAATTAACTAATTGCACATATATTTGTGATTAGTATAGTCATAATACTTGCATGTCTATACTTGGAATATGTACAGTATATGCAAATGAAACTTTTTCCTGCTCTTCAAAAATTATTGACCAAGTCATATGTTGTTGACAACAGGTATGGACGTCAGGTGACACTAGCACCTCAGACCTCTGGATAAACTGCTCCACTGCCAATGGAGGATACCACTGTGACCCAGCATCAACTGGAGGTCAGACACCTGCCTGTCACTTTACTATTTGCCCCTAAGACAACTTTAACTACTTATTCACTATGTGTTTTCAATGTAATGCTCAATACTGGACTTTTTAGTCATTGCTCTGCTGTAATATTTATTAGGATTTTTTAATAAATAAGTCAGTTTTTAGGTGTGTTTTGGGCAACATGGTCTCAGTTAAATGGGTGATGACACAGAGATTAAACCATGCACATTGATTTTAATGGGGGAGGGTTTTAACTCTGGAAAATGACTTGCTGAAATCCAACATTTACCATGTTGCTGATGTGGGTGTGTCACAGCTCCTCTGGGCCTGTGGTGCCATCTAGGGCAGGGAATGTGGCAGTGCTGTTTTGAAGCAGTAGCTGATAGGCTGCCGCTGTTTAAATAGTCGTGGTGTGATGTCCATATTCAGGACTCGCGTTGGGAGTCCGTAGTGACAGGAGTTAGGAGAGCTGTGGACGATCAGGGTGGGGCTGCAGAGAGTATTTAAAGTTTTAAATCTATGTGTGTATGTGTATGTGTGTTAGTGTTTGAAAGCAGGGAGACCTTGGTGTACCTCATGCAGAACATAACATGCTGATGGTGGGTCACGCCCAGTGTCAGATCATAATGTCCAGTGTTAGTTTGCAGGGATCATTAGGACAATTTAAGGCAGCAGCTGCAGCGTTAGAGATTTATTTAGACAGTCAGCCACGTCCACGTGTTTGAATTAAGAGTGATACAGATACCAAACAACGAATATGCAACGAAGATTCCAATATTTTCATGATAAAAATTTCCATTGCCTTAAAGTTAATGAGTTCATGCGAGCTCACTGTTGACTAGCTGGATGTTTTGCTACTAAATGTGCCGTCACGGAGGTGCAGGAGCTGCTGGCTGCAGCGGGGGGGGTGATGTCATTTGTCTAGAATGAGCCGTGCTCAGCCAGTGTGTGTTTTGTCAGGGCAGCAAGAGCCTGCACACTCTGCCACTGCCAGGTAGTTTGACGGTGCAGCCAGTTTGTTTGACTTTGCTTTCATTAGTGCACTGACGCACAGTGTTTATTCAAGAAGGTGCGTGTGCTGAGCCCAGCTCTGTGCTTTGGCTTTGGAAGGTGGAAGACAGTGGTCTGTTCTCATGTAGGAGACAAGCCTGTGTGTGTGTGTCAAAAGGGCTTTTTTTCATGCTTTGCTGAGCAATCAGCTTCCTCCTTAAGTGAATCATAATCACGGTCACTGTAGTTATATTTGGGAAAATTTCTCAAACTTCTGAGTTTCCCCTTCTTGTTGCCCTGGTTACCAAAACATTGGCTGAATTTGGTTTTGATGACGTCTGGGTGAGAGATACCCATGCCACAGTTATCACATGCTAAGCTTAAGTCAAACATCACGTCCTTACAGCCATGGATATGACTTCATAGAGTTTACTTTACTCTAAAATTAGCTATTGAGGAAGAATGTCCTCTGCTCCCACAGAGGCCTGCAAGACGTAAACATAGTGAGGTAAATACTACAGCAGTTTCATTTTCGTTGTGCACTGCTCTTCAGCGCAGTGCGGCGTTTCTGGCCTCAGAATAGAAGGCAGCGAGACAGCGAAGATTAAGTTATTTTCCTGTTTGGAATTACAGAAGCTTCAGTAGAAGCTGACAGTTTCTGCACAATCGTAAACCATTCATGTTTTACGAGTCATACCGATACTCTGAGCCTCGTTAGGAAATGGCCCGTGTCACTGTTTCCTACTCAGTAGAGGAAGGATGGAGGACAAAGGTGGAACATTTTGCCCATTTCTCACAGCGTTATCACATCGTATTATGTAACATCTGAAAATAGGATCATCATAGACGTTGACATACTTAATGGTTGCCTCGGTGTTGGGATTGTGTGGGCTGTGTTTTGTGGATGAAGATTTGCAGCGTGTCATGTTTCCCCCCATATCTCATCCGTGGACCAGTGGTCATCAGGACGTACTGTAGGGCTGTTATTGTAGGTAACCTGACTCCAGGCTGGGTAACCCTGTGCAGTCAGTCCAGATACTGTTTCCCTTCAAATCTATGGCAGAGATATTTCATCGTCTCTCCAGGAAAAATGCCTGATTGAAATGTAATAATAAAAACATTACGCGGCAATGAAAAGTTTCTATTTACAGTGTTAAAATGTGGTTAATGAAAGTCATAACATCACACAATGTAAGTCGTCTTATTACTTAATCATCCTTCATGTTCAGGAGTATGAGCTGTGATAAATAATGCATCAGGCCTTTTGTTCCAAGTTGAAAGCACCCCCGATTCAGAATTTTGAATGTTAAGAGTTCAGCAGTGGCTCGATTAAAGATGGAGCCAGAATAAAATCCCACTTTTTTATAGACATTGGATGGATGCAATGGCTGCTACTGCAAAACCTGAGGAGGCCGCCCCTCGTGGTCAAGCACCCTGTGACATCCAGCAATTTATGGCAGGGACGGCACAAAAACACGACAGCAACAGCAGATGAGGCTAAAGAGTAGAGTTGGATAGATAACAGAGCGAGCGCTTTAGGAAACCTGAGAGGCCGGATCGGCTGGATGGATAACGCTCAGACAAGAAATAGAACCTGTCTGAAAATCCTGGGATTCCTGGCATGGTAACCCCACCAATAAAGCACAGACACACACGAGTCAAACACACAACCATGCGCTCGGATAGACAGCACAGATACATTAGATGCTACTTGCTCTTCCCTGTCAATACAGGTGTCTAATGGGTTAATGGCTTCTACAGCAGCCAGGCCTTGCAGGACCAGCACTAACAATCGATGCAGTACATTTAGTCATGGGTCCTGCTGTGAGGGGCGCACAGAGCTTTTAGGAACAAGATACCCAGGTTTCATTGTTATGGATCCATTACACGCTCCCAGAAGAAAACATGGACGAGACTAGCTCATTATGTTTTCCTTGAGAGGATGCTTAAATTCAGTAGGGGCAAGGCCAGTGGAACGCATTTGTTTTTTCATTTGTTTTCTTCTTACCCTTCCTGTCTCATGTGCTCATTAAGTCAATGTTATATATAAATTACTGGCTCTGGCTAATGATGTGTATTTGTCATTGCTTATTGACAACACTCTTCTTCTTCTTCCTCCCCTACAGAGTGGATTCAGGCGGTCCAGGCTCTCATGATCCTATCCATCATCTTCAGCTGCCTCTCCCTATTCCTCTTCTTCTGCCAGCTCTTCACTTTGCAGAAGGGTGGACGCTTCTTCCTCACTGGAACCTTCCAGATCCTTGCCAGTGAGTTCAGCCGCCTTAACACCTCCTCACAAATCCACTGACAACATAGCTGAGATCAGATGAGGGAACAAATAGACACTACACTGGTATAATTTTGGCAGGTATCGATTCAAAATGAAAAAAGGGGGTTGTATTGTATACAATTTAGGGCTGTAATGAATGAGTAATTTTTCTTCACAGAAATGATTCATCATTTACTCTATAAAATACTAGAAAATATGACAAAAAACACTAAAAAAACAGATTCAACTGACAATGATGCAAAACAGAGAGAGGCAGCTAGTTCTAAAATCTGAGAAGCTGGAAACTGGATATTCAGATGATGACCTGATCAACTCAACTAAATGACCAATATTTCCAGCTCTACTCTGACCTGCTTCATTTGCAGAGCAGCACTTTACTCTGAAAATACACCATGCATACAAATCCACCTACACAGACAAACCAGCAGCGGATGCTCACACTGCATCTTCTGTGGCAGAGAATTAAATTAAGAGTGTGAGCCAGCTACTAATGGTTTTCATGCTCCACTTGTCTATTGTACTTCATGCCCTTTGGCCAGAGAGCAGCTCAGCTGCCAGTCCATTGTGTCCTCTCTTGGCAGCCCTTTTCAACATCCCAGGTTTGCTCTGTATACCGTGCCAGTGCATTGCCTGGCACCCAGGTGCCCACTCAGCCAAACAGGAATGACACTGGGCATGCAGCCAGCCGCACAAGTTGAAATGTCAGGAAGGCTGGCAGTGCGGGGGTCTGACAAACAGATCATGCCATGTCGGACCGGGGAGGTGGGCAGACCTGGAAAGGCTTACAGAGTCTGGAATGGTGTTCAATAAGCATGAAACACCATGATGTAATGTGGAGGGATGCCTTCTGGGAAACACTGACCTGCTCGCCTCCACTGCCTGACAGAGTTCAGCCCAGGACACAAGACAGGGAGCACAGTACTGCAGAGAAACATGACCTGATAGGTGAATACCATGATGGCGTTACTCAGTGCTCACTTCGTTTCTTCCTGCAGGTTTGTTCGTGATGAGCGGAGCCATCATCTACACGGTGATGAGTCCGGAGTGGGTGCCGGAGACAAACGCTTTCGGCTACTCCTACATCCTGGCGTGGGTGGCCTTCCCTTTGGCGCTGATCAGCGGACTCATCTATGTCATCTTGAGGAAGCGAGAATGAGCCATCACTCCATCCCAGTGTTCCCAGTAACCCCATGCCCAACTGCAAGTGTCATCAGTTCCCCTCTGAAGTATAAGTTCTGATGCCTAAAGTACCAATGGCCAATGGAGCCACCAGGCCAATACACCCAGGTCACACCAAAGGGGGGTAATACCAAAAATCAACATGCAAAAAAACACAACAACAACCAATACTGTCTCGTTTGAAAGTTGTATATAGTATCTATGGTTTAAAACCTATTTATAACACTTTTTACATATATGTACATAGTTTTTGTGTTGCTCTGTCAACAGATACTTGTATGAGCTTTGTTTTAGCTGATTAAGTGCCTCAGTGTTTGTTTGTAATGATGAAATAATTAGAAGCTATTTTGTTGTGTTTTCTTTTTTTTGTTTTTGCCTTTTTTGTGTTTTGGTAACTGCCAAAGAATTAGTAAAAATGAAAAAAAACTTCTTGAAGTATATTAACCAAAGTGCATGTATAGAAATAGAAGGGTCAGGAGGATTTTTTTTTTTTTTTTTTTTTTTTTTAAACGATAGGCTTGCTTTACAAAAAAAAACAGAGTGGTAACATCCATGGATGTAGCATAGCCACGAAAGATTTGGTCCTTTTCTATTTTGTGGATTTGCAAGTTTCAGTGTTTTCATTTTCGGTATTTTTTCTATTTCTTATTTTCAACAAAAAAAAGATGGTGCTATTATATTTATCATTCCTATTACTGATAGCAATCATTTACAACAGAGTTATTTTGTTATTGTTTAGAGTCAAACCGCTTGCCATTAATTACAGTGAGAACCAGAGAGATGTTCCACCTGTATATACAGTGCCTGACTGCTTCTTTTAGGGAACACGGCCTATTTCACATTGCAGTGTCTGACTTTTTTTTTTTTCTTTATCGGCTACTGTAAAAAAAAAAAAAAAGAAAAAAGAATAGAGCTTGGGGTGGAGCATTGATGAAATTAAAAGTCATTTGGAACATCAGTATTTTTCTGCAAGAGTTAGATCACATTGAAATTAATATACAGAGGCTTCATTTTTAGCTCTCTAGCTCTTACTTTTCCCTTGTTCTCATGTCTGTATTCACTTCGTGACCATGGCTGTTAAAGCCTCAAGAAGTCAGATTGCCTACTTAGTCAAGTACCATAAATAAAAAATAACACTGTGGGACATTATAGTCTGAGAAAAAAAAAAGTATAATTCTAACATTACTAGAAAAAAATGCCACTGAGTTGAAGCCATATAAGAAAATACCAGATGATAGGAAAAACATTTAGTATTAACTTTATATGTGAGAAAAAAGGAGAGAGAGGTTTGCAGTGATGATACAAATGTCTGTTTCACATACTTGAAGTTTGACATGCTGCAGTCTCTGCCCACTGACGTTCATGTGTTTCTCTTCTACTGTATAAAACACTGTTTATATATGTCGTGCATAACAGATGTTGATGACAATCTCGCCTAAAAAACACTCACGTACTCAATAAAACTACTCTCGCATTATATAATACTGTGTATTCCACTGTTACAAGGGACTGGATTCACACTAACACTTGATGCATGAGGAAATTCAAGTCGTTTTCTGGGCTGTTACGCTGTCTGCCTGTAAAACTATGAAACACACATTTCTGGTGCTACACAACAGCATCATGTGAAAAATCTGCCAGTGAAACGGTGATAGGACTTTACAACGGAGGCAGATTCGGAACCATTTGCGGTGATGAATCTGTTCTAACTGACAGTGGCTGCGTGCTTGTAGGCTGCTGGATGTCAGCAACTGAAATACAGAGTGCAGCATGGAAATTCTTGTTTACAGTCAAGCCAAGCAAGCCTGTCTTACAGTGTGTGCTCGTACTCTTGGTAGATCAAATGTGCTGCCTTGTGCATGTGGCTGCAAATGCTGTATGTGACTTATGTTACACACACTTGGAGGTAGGGGCAAAGGCACGCCGATTGGCACCTGACGCCAGTTATTCAAAACATGCAGCTAGTGTTTCATTGTCAACATAGCATCGGAAATAAGAGGACTTGGCTGTGTTTTGCACACTGTAAGCAAGCGTCTGTCCTCCACTTGACATCTCTGGCGAGATCCTGTAGCCTTCCAATACAGAGCTGTGTTGTGGTGGATTAAAGCGTTTAATTCAGAGCTTACACTAGGCTAGTCTGCTGTGGGTTTTTAGATGATTATTAATGGGTCCAGTTAGAAGAGATTGCCTCTAATGACAACTGCCCTCTTTACTATTTTGTGTAAAGCTACAGAGTTCAATTGTCTATACCATGTTTACACCTAAACTTCCAAATGCTCTTGATATTACCAAAGCTACTTTGAGTTTAATCATTAAAGGATGTTTCTTACCACCACGATGGAGCTTTTTGTGTCTTTCAATAGCACTACACACACACAAACACACACTAACACACAATCCAATTCTGGGGGGGCAAAACCTACCTGACTCGACTGGCACCCAGCCTGTGTTTACAGATTATAGCTAATGATTTGTGATGATATCTATTCCTTTTAAAGACAACAGTCAGTCCACAACCAGCAGCTCTGCGCTCAGCTGATGATAGGTATCTAAATCTCCAGCAATGAAAGAGAACTCTCAGGAGGAGGATTCTTGTTGCAGGCCTGAGAGGTCACAGCCTCCCACTGCCTCCCCCTCTCGCATACTAGCGCTGGGTAAAATGGGGACACTGCATTCTGGTCTGCGTGTTTTCTGTCTGTGTTGTAATTTTCAGTATCTGAGAGAGTTTGTGTCTAAGTTTAAATGCTTTCTTTTTTTACCCTCATGTCCCCATTTTCTATGTTTTTTGGGTCCATTCCCATCCATAAACTCTTTATATACTTTTAGGTTTGACAGGCAGTTTATCATATACTGTGCAACACTGCCATCTTGTGGATAAGTAGAGTAACTGTGCCAAAATTTGTACATGACGCTGGATTATCAAACACTGCCTCTGTGTGGTACAATGTGAGAACTACAGTTAAACCTAAAATCTACTATTAGATATTGAGAAGAGAGTGGTAAGACTCTCAATGACCCCCTTGGGTTTAGCAGATCATATTTTTCTTACTGGAGTGTGTTAAACCTCATTAACTCTATATATGATCATTAGGCTTTCTCTGGAGCTCAGCCTGTTTGCGAGGGCGGATTCCCTCTGCCATCAGTATGCATGGATGCGAAAGAGAGAGAGGTGATTTCTCCTACTTGTCTCTTCTCTATTACCCTTCAGTCAGTCTAATGAATGCTCCTCCTCCGGAGCCATTATGAAGGCTTTTGTGGCACAAACACATCATTAGACGTAAAAAAAATCCAAAAAAAAAAAAAATCACTCTTCTGCGTTTGATTAATTATTTGATGAATTCAGACAGTACGTGGCAAGTTCACTGCATCACAAAATAAAACGAGCAAGGAAGGAGTAGCGAATAAGATTAAGCTGTTTTTATAAAAACATCTTTGATTTCTAAGTGCGCACAGATTTAGCAATGCTCTTCTTCAATTTTCACAATTAAAAACATTCAGATATGGAAGATGAGATGAAGCTTACAGACAGTCTTTACCTGCAGGCCAATGTGCAGCTCCAGTGAAGCACCAGGGGTTCAGCTCAGGTCAGGTTAAGGCTGCGGCAATTAACTGAAAAAGAATCAAAACCGACATTTAGAACCTCTCACTCACAAATTGAATCTTGCTCATGTTGGTTAATTCTGTCAACACTTTCCCCTACGCACGTTCACAAACTGTCCTCTAAAAAATATCACCTCATGTTCAGGCGGATGCTTCTGCAAAGTCCAACTAACATTAGTCCACGTTCACTCAAAGTAAAGCTGGTGATATGGACGACAAGAGTGCAAACACTGAGCCTGAACCTGAGCAGCTTATACCTTAAAAAAAAGAATGCTGTGTCTGTTGTTTGGGCACATTTTGGACACAGTGAAGATGACACAAAACAAAAAGAAGTCAAATGCAAAAAAATTCTACTTCAAAGGTAACACCACCCATAAGTTTAATTAATAATCAATGTTTTGATTTAAACAGTTCAAATTATTCAATAAACAGCCATAAATAGTTCATCTGTGTGTGTTTCCTTAAATTATTTTAAAATCACAAAGATATGCACTCCTTCATTAGAAAGAAACATCCAAGCTTTAATAATTCAGCATATTTACAGTATAGACCTTGTCAGGGGACTGTAAGGACATAAAATAAGTTAAAGGTGAAAGTTTAAAATAATCATACTGATTTTAAGTCATATCGCCCAGCCCTGGGTTAGCTTGCAATAAACAAATTAAAGATGGGTGACAAATTAAAGGGGAAGTCAACATAGCCCGCATGCAGACCAGTTTCAGTGCTTCAGTTTTAGAGTTCTCTAGAACTCTCCTGGAGGCACAACCACCATTAATCCAAAATATATTTCCTCATTTGATGTTTTGATGGTGGTGGTGGAGAATGAAACAAACATGTTGCTCCAAAATCTCTCAGAGGTGTTGAATTGGTTTGGGTTGACATCTGAAACAATTCACATCATCTCATCAAACCATTCAGTAACCACTTGAAAAGATTGGCATGTTACATTGGACTAATCTTAAACAAATGGTAGATCTATTTCATATTCACACCCAATATTTGTGAGATAAATACATAAAACTAATCAAGCAAAACAAGTGCAATGAAAGAATGTCTCTCTCATCTGTATGCCCCTTCATCTCTCCTTTAAATCTGCATTTGTTTTTTACTGAGTGAACCTCTGACTAAATTCACACCCATCATTTATAAGTATCTGCATACAAAAACACAGTGGCTACAAACCAGACAGACACTAGACATATTTGTCATGTCATCCTGAACCAACACATCGTCTGGTCCCCGTAACATTAACTATGGTGATGATGACAGATCAACACTCTGCCATCTCTTGCCATTTGATTTAACCACCACCTGGATTTTGGCAGTCCAATGAACATCATAAACTCCTGCCTTCTGGCGCTCTTTCCTCAAACAGTGTTTGTGCACACTCCGCTGCTACATATGTAAGGGGAAAAAAACAAAACACAAAAAAAGGCAAAAGAATGAAAAAAAAAGAAGAAAGCACAAAATCTGTGTTTTGTGTTTATTAAGTATTGACTGATATGGATTATTACCTCCGTGCTTTATAGGTGTCTGGGGGTTTCACACATCATTGTCTTGCCATCACAGGGTCAAGGACAAGCTTTTAAAATAACCACTTTTCCCATTAATGCCTTACCAAATTCCCCCTGTCTTGTCCTATCCCACCCAGTGTCACTATCACCTCCTGCACCCCCTTTTCCTACTTTGAGCCTACTGGGAGATAATATTTTCTAATTTCAGGAACACAATGAGGGGGATGCAAACAGAAGGTCCACCTTAATCTATCACTGCTCCTTCAAGGGTGCAGGGGTGCACAGTGACAGGCACAAAATCACAGAGCCGGTGGGGAGGAGGGCAACAGACGCAATTAAGGCTCATGAAATGCAAATGGCGCTTTATGTAAGGGGCTGGGGTTGGGGTGGAGGGCTCCGTCTCTCCTGGTCTTGCTGCCATCTGCTTGCTATCACCAGTGGTGGAAGAACCTCTGGGTCTTGGTAATTTGTAGCTTTAATAATTTCTCCCTCAGCTGGAAAAGAGAGAAGGAGATGGGACGGAGGGGGCTGAGGACATGCAGCTGGCTAAGATTAGATTTAGATTAGCTGGTCGGATCACATGGAGATCTGACCTCTTACACTTTAGCACGGGCATAAACACACTTGCATGTTCACATGCAAGCAAGGGTACACATGCGTCACATGTGCAGGCATATTCAGTCCTGCTCTGGTTTCCACTCCTACACAATACTTGCCTATATCCCATCAAAGCTAACCCTGATCCAAGTTGTACTTCTAGCCCAGTGGGTTCATAAATCCCTAAGGATGTCTGGAGGTTATTTAGGAACATGATCCCTGGCCGCTGGGGGCCGTGCCGTGACCCCAAGAGCAGATTTAGGCACCAACTTTCCCTGGAGCACTGTTTAGAGGGGTCAAAGTGGACACAGTGTGTTTTTTTTTTCATTTTCCCCAATGACACAGCCATTCATTTGTCATGTGGAAAAGAAGGACCTTATTGAACCCTACAGACCCAACACCTTCTAATATCCACCATACCAACCCATTCCCAAGGTCAAGACAGGGCCAAGGTCATCACCACACAAAGCTGACCCCTGACTCTGTGGGCGTCCATCATGCTCAGGGACTAAAGATTGGCAGCTGATGAAGTTCCGGACTAAATCAACTTCAGCTTCTGCCATACATCAAAATCACTTACGCCAACATGCACTCACACCGAGGGCCTAATCAGTTTATCGGCAATGAAAGAGCAGGGAGGATGAAGCGGCGCACTGAACATGGCGCGATCAGGGTTTAGAGCACGCAGCCGTGTGAGAACGTGCCGCTCAAACGCGGTTGGATGATGACTTGAACATCAGCGAATGAACCTTTCAGCAGCTGGGAAACATCAGCGCACATACATACGAAGCCAACAAAACAGCTCACTTTCTGCCTCATGAAACTGAAGTGGCGCTTGTAATACTTATATTGACAGTGAACTGGAGCTGCACACTTATTTGAGTCAGGAGGATTTTTATTTTAGAGCGATGAGTTTTAAGCTGAAAAACCTTTTTGACAGCAGGACATCTGCAGCATGGATCCACCCAGCGCGGGTCATATGCATTGTAAAATATATGACTGACAGTCATGCATGAGCAACATGATAAGCACATGCCACACAAGATGGTCAAAGCATGTGCCTGCACTCTGAAAGGGGGCTGCAATAGGAATCTCTCAGCTCTATATGGAGCAAATAACACAGGCAATGCGCTGTTGTAATTATAGCATTTAATACTCACGCCACACACGTGCACAAAGGCACAGAGAAGAGGTTGAAACTGCAAGCTGGAGTAGAAGGAGAAGAGAGGCTAGGGAGTCTCAGGCCTGATGTTAAGCAGGGTGAACAAGGCCGCTTTTAATCTCTGCAGACAGACAGAGACAGAGACATACAGACGGCTCTCATGAGGTCCAGTAAAGCCTCATACTGGTCGGATGGATGGCAGTAAAAGCTCTCTGAATGGTGTTGATGAAGCCTAATAAATTCCCCAGGCAATAACAGGGCCTCCTATGGGAGTGGAATACTCAGCAGCCGAGTTATTTGGAGCTGCGCTGCATTTTAAACAGGCAGATTTGAGCGCCCCATTCATTGGGGGTTATGTAGATACTTTTTTTTATTTTTTTTTTTATGATCCATCCATTCCACTCTACTACAGCACACACACACACATGCAAACAAAACACTAACACTTTGATTACACCTAAATGTTGTAAACATATATATGTGTGTGTGTGTGCATGCAGCAAAGATTGAGAGATGTGGCTAATAAGTAATAACATTAAGCAACCACAACATTGGACTTAACGTCTCAGCGCAGCAAGTTGTCTGCCCATCACTGAGGGCAACAGGCTCTAAATCAGCCAGATGGAGCAGGAGTAGACAGTTATATGAGCCAGAGTTAAAACTGCTGGGACAGTTCTGGGATGACAAAGAATTAGGAGATCAAATATCCTTTCAGTGTGCATGAACCAGTACAATGCCATGCACGCCTCCACCTCTGCAAAGTTCAGCAAAATGCTTGGCGCCTCCAAACCCAGCAAGCTTGGAGACACTACAGACAATGTAGCGTCTTATCATGCAGCTATAGCATTTATTAGTACAGCAGCAGCCTCTCCAGGCTGAAAAGAGAGAGAGGAGAAAAGGAGAAAAGTCTCCAAATTGAGTGTACATAATAACATTATGTCTTCTTTTTGTTTCACTGCCAAGCATGAGCTTTGCTGCCACTATCTGGACAGTGTGTGTGTGACAGCGCCAAATGGCTTTTTTGACAAAACAGTATCAGCCGCTCAAACAAAGCACGACCTAGAACTCTGAAAGGACACCCTGAGACGAAAACCCAAATGATTTATTTACAGCTCTGAAAGGCGCATACACAACTCCTAATTATGATATCACTCTTCATTTGAATAACTGAGCTGAAACAAACAAAAAAAGGCTCTTAAAGAAAAAAAGTCTTTCTGTCCTAAGAAAGAGAAGAATAGAGATTCGGACCTAAAGGCTAATGAAACAGTGATTAGTAAAGCTAATTAGTGAGCTACCTTCATAGTTTTTGCATGTCTTGAAATCACCATTCATGAACACTGAATAGAGACAGGGTGATTAGTAGAACAAAGATGAATGCTGTAATCTTCTCTCGATGGAGTGTCTGCCATACCCCATCAGGAGATAGCAGGGCCCAGGCTGATAGTAAGGGGACTACTGAGCTAGTATAAGTGCCCATGTAGCTGGGGAAGCTGTGGAATCCCAGCACAAAGGAGCGGGGCGGAGAGAAGATAAGACAGGACACAGTGGCATGAATATCCACAACAAGGGCCATACACTGCATTATGCATGTATGCGAAGAGAACAAAGGGAAAACATATAGTATATGCACAGAGTACACAAGCTTCAGACATTCAAAACTACATGACGTTAAAATAACAATCTAATAATCCAATATTACAACTCATACAACTCCAACTACATTTTATCGTTTTATATTCCCACTCATTTTTGCTGCTGCTAGAAGACACACTATTCACCACAGTTTACACTAAACTATTCTCTTGAAATGGAGGAAGCTCAAAAAATGTTTCTAGTAAGACAAAGTGAAGAGAAAAGAGCCAGAAAATGTATCTATTGATTATGCACCATAAATAAATAATAATTTCTTCCCACCTTAGATAGGAGTTCATTCTTTTTGGTGCTTTTGATTTATTTCATGCTTTCTTTTACAATCCCAGTAAAAACACTTCTGCTGCGACTAATGATTATTTTTATTACGGATTTTTTTTTTTTTATTAATTAATCAATTGTTGAGCCATTGTAATTTTGTAATGTGAACAAATAATGACCTCTACCCACAGACATAGGTGGCAACTACAGTTCAAATGTCAAAACTGACATGGTCAAATTGACAACTGATATTGGTGGCTTCATTATTATTATGTTTCATTTATATATTATGTTTAATGTGTTTTTATAATTTATGTAAATGAGTAAATTATGTTTTCTTGATCATGACAAAAAATATTCATGGAAATTACATGTAGATGTGGGACTAGTGAACGGTGCATTATAGAGTAGAGGTTTAATCACTTTAGTGTTATATCAGTAGACACACACACACACACACACACACACACACACACACACACACACACACACACACACTTCCCACTTCAAGTTTAAAGATATTGAATTTCTTTAAAAAAAACATCTAACAGTGGATCATTTATCAAGAAGACATGTTGATGGGTCTCAGTCAGATATATGTCTGCAGGTATAAGAGTGTGTGTCTGCAGAGACTGAATAGTTCTGCACAGGACTGTTGGTTTGTGTAGCCCCCTGTTGGTCTGACCCTCAGAGCCCGCATAAAAACCCTTCACCCTTCATCCCTAGAAACACTCTTGCACTTGCAGTTCACTGCTGTAAATCTCTCTCTCTTGCTCTCTTTCTCACACAACCACACACTTGGACGTCTGGGTAATGTTCACACTGCCACCACTCACAGACTGCCATAGAATTTTGAGGACATGCTCCTCAACACGCACGCACCTACCCACCCACGCACACAAGCACACACACAAGCACACAAGCACACACACACACACCCACACACACACAGCAATTCTGTGGCTGAAAATAGTTCAGTTTGATTAACTTTTTGAGAGATTTACACACATCTCTAAGATGCCAACTCCAAACTAGTCTAGTCACGGCTCATCTAGTTGTAGCTTTGGCCAGGAGAAGAGGTCTTCAGGTGGTGTCCAGGCTTCTTCTTTGTGGAGATCCGTCATTTACACAATGCATTCCAGTGTGCATTGAACACGTTCATATTTTTTTGTGAACGCTGAACTGAACAAATCAGGTTATAAATGATGAACGTGAAGAATGAACGCCGGTCATGTTTCACGAAAGTTTTATGGCATGCCGCATGATGTCTCCATAGACACAGCCCAGCATGACTGGTGCTAACGGTACAGACGGAACAGATGCATCTACTACTGCTGAAGCCAGTTTGTTGGAGCATGTGAAGCAGTTTTATGAACAAACAAGTGAAGACTCAGATGGATTATATTTATATACGGATGGCAATGATTTGGGGCTGGTGATGGATGGGAAGAAGGAGGTTCTATTGAAAAAGAATAGCGGCCTATATTAACTATTACTGACTAGTTCATTTTTGGAACTGTGAACTTTTAACTTTTAAAAAATGAACTATGAATGTGAACTAGTTCACTTTCCTTTTTTTTATTTTATTTTTATCAGGGAGAAACATAGAAAGTCATTTCAGCACCATTACACACATACAGAGCTAAACAAAAACATGTGTTTGGACAATTGTGCTAACATATTCTCCAAGCTATTACTCTCCCTTTCATTTTACCATGTATAAAATAGGAACAATTGAACAAAGAAAGTCACATTTACTAATTTTTCCATCAAGATTAGCAAACTGGTACTTCAAGCCATGTAATAGAGATACTTAAAGCAGTTCAGGTCTCCGTGACCTTATATATCTGATCCATTTTGACCACCAACTCTGAACTAGTTCATTTTCATCTGTATGAACTGAACTTTGAACGAGTTCTTTTTAAGTGTGAACTGGCAACAACACTGATGCATTCTCTGGTACCTTAACCTGACAGGGTTTTGTATTAGTAACCGTAGTTTTGCAAACTATTTTTGCTACACAGCATGAGAAAGTGAGCACAGACTTGCAGAATGGAGTTTGCAGGCAGAAAACACAAGTCTACAAAACGAAAAGCTTACAGATATAAACTTCAAGTTTGCAAAACTACGGTTACATATACAAATCCCTAGTTTTTGAATGACATAATATTCCATATTTACTTGCCAAGAGCTGTCTCCACAGTTGGAAAGCTTTTATTTCTTTTATGTCTTTTCTTCTACTGAATGCTAACCAGCTAGCTTCGGCCGTTCTTTGACCGTCACTTTCCGATGCCGAGTCAGACTGGAGTGTCCCGGCTGCCCTGAAGAAGTAGTGCTGCTCGGAGGGTGTATAATAACCTCTTGAATTGTAAATGCAACATTAGCCGAAAATCTTAACCATAACCCTAAAAATTACTCTTAGCCCTCAAAAAGCCATTTAAACTTGTGGGGTGCAGCATTTTGGTCTCCACGAAACTGTCGGACCTCACAAGCAAAGTGGGCTTCTGGTTTCCAGAGCCCACAAATATTCTAAAACAAAGCCACACACACACACAGATGCACACACACACACACACACACACACACACACACACACACCACTCAGTCCCTTTATGCTTTCTTGCTTTCTCTTTCTATTTCTCCCCCAAACAATCAAAGGCCATATGGCAAACATATTCCTCCGGTTCATTGGCTTTTATGGCTGTTGTTTAAAGAATGGGCCTCGACTTGGTTGAGGGGTGTTCTGGGGGCCAGTTTGAAGGGCAAAATAATATAGTCTGCCCCTCAGTCCATTAGGGAGCCTTTATTTCTATTAGTCCGGTCACAAGGCACTCTGGGACCATAGAAACAACCCTGGTTAATTAGGAAAGAAAAACATAAGCACGTAGAGTGTTTTAAAGCAAAGTAAATGGCACACCGCTGCCGATTTCTTCTGCACCTCCACACTTGCTCCCATCAGTCCTTTTATGCACCATTTGATCACTTCACTGGAGCTAAACATGCTTCACTGGGGGAGTCAGCAGTCGTGTCAAATAGATGGCCAAACAAAAAGTACATTCTGCTTGAAGTGTCTTAATCATACATGAAAGTGACTTTGGGGCTCCTGTTTAGAGCTTGCATAAAGGTAATTCAGTCTACTTAAGAAGTTAATGGTCCACAATATTTGGCAAGAATGCCCAAGACAGTAGAGTGCCGCCAAAGCTAAAGCAGACTGGAGGTGTTAACATGAGGATATTTGCAGCAGTGTTTTCCTTTACTGGCAGGGAAGCAATAATTCAGCCACATTTAGAAACCTTAACTTGCCACTGAATGCTTTCTGCTGATCGAGACCAGAACCTCCGGTGACAACCCTCAGACTAACGTGTCAACTTTCTCAGGAATGAGCTGCCACAACATTAGAACTCAATCTTCAAGACATTTCATGCCTCTCTGGCTCATTCTGCAAGGTGGAGTTTAGAGTTTTACCTCTTTTCTTCCTCTTGCATAGTGGCTTTTTACAGCACGCTGTAAGTCACTCGGACAGCATCATGCACCCTGCCGTTGACCTGCATCTGGACAGCATCTGGGGTCACCGACGTCACCCTGACAAGTGCTAAACCATCTGGAAACTTCCTCCTTCACTTTAAAGGGGGGAGGGGGGTCACTGTGAGGAGGGGTGATGAAGATGACTGCTATGATGGAGGAATGAAAGATGGGGGGGGGGGGATTTGAGAAATTACTCTGAAGAATAGGACGGAATGCGATTACCTGAGAAAACTAATGTTTGGGAGAAGTGATTTTAACTGGTGATGATTATCATACAGCTTATTCAGCAGTATGGAAGATTAAATACTCTCTCAAACACACCACTTATCACTGAGCACTTTAAAAGTAAGAGACCCTCTATTGAGAAATCCTCTACTGTTATGGTCTATTAAGTATCTTTGGAAGATGAAAATGATTAGATGTTAACAGTTACTATTCCTTAAGGGGTAACCATTTCCAAAAACATCCTCCTCTTCCTCTTGGTATTCTCCCATTTTGTCTGTCTCTCAGCCGACGTGGACCACTTGAAAGAGTCTTTCTGTATTCGAATATGCAAACAGCTTCTGGTGAAGGGTAAGGAGTCAAGAGAAACATTCCAGACAAAATAGAAAACAAGCGTCCTTGAAAGAACTTGATACTGTCTTCACTAGCAAGTGTTGTTCCCAATGTAAATGAAAAAAAAAAAGAGGATAACATTGCACGGACAAAAGAGGGAGAGCAGTGAAGAGGGAGCTCAGTGCCCTGGACTACTTGAAACACTTGAAAGAGTGCTCTGTGGAGCCCTGGGGTGGACTCGGCACTCAGGATGAAGGATCCTGCTACAGGAAGTAAACAATGCCCTGTGAAAACAGAGCGAAATGTTTAAGACTCAGAGGATGGACTGAGGGATGAAAGGGTTACCGGGGGTTGTTAATCAAGTGATGAGGAGGTTTTGGCGGTGAAAGGCGAGGGAGGATGGGATAGCGAAGGGGCGGCCAGGGATGCGGAGGATGTGAGAGTTGAAGGAGTGATAATTGATAACAGATCGCAGAGTCGTTAGTCTCAGGTGCAGGCTGCGGGACACACCGGGATGTTGTATCCAGAGCTAATTGCACCATCGGAGGTGCAGTCACCGAGGGCTATTGTTCCATGGCTGCTGCATCTCCCGGTCTTGTAATTAAAGAAATCATTAGGATCCAGACAGACAAAAAAAGATGGCATCAGACAGCAAATATTATGTCATTGCTCAAAGTCAGTGAGGAAAATTAAATTTAGAAATGGAAAATGGAAGCGGATAAAAGGAGTATAGGCTTTTTATGTTATCACAATGACATTGTCTTAAGGGATATGACTCTTTAATGAGCATGTGCATACATGCAGAAAGGGTACATGATGGCACCACTGTATTACAGGCTGTATAGCTCTGTGGGCCTTCAGAAAATCTTTGCCTACAAGGGAAGGGACCAGAATCAATATGTAGTGATCATTCCTCCCCAGGAAAGCAGACAGAGGCAGAGGATCCAAGTGGTACCATACCCGATGTACTGCTTGTGTAATACTTCAAATCATTTTGTATTTCTTCCAGTTTCACATGCAACCTAAACAAAATACTGTGTAGAACAATGTGCTAAAGATGGTTTTTCAAATTTTGTGGCAACTTTTATTGGTGAGCCCTCGACACAATCACAGAGAATCATTACTGACAGGATCGGGATAGTTGATGGTGTTCGTCTTCTTCAGTTGTGCGGAATCAATAGGAGCTCTTGGTTCATTCACTGTTGAGCTAATGGTAAATGCAATGGGACCCTGGGAGGCGCTCCTCATTAACAGAAACTAGCTTTTAATGATGTCCCCTCTAATTAAGACTGATGATAAGAATTGATCCTTCTGCTGCCCATTGACTGCCTACTGTTTGACCTTTGGGCCATGAGTTACAGTGGTTAAACTATAAGCCTGCCAGAGCAGTTTTATGTGAGGTCAGCTGCCGTGCATGCGTCGCTGTGAGCCCACACAGGAGGAGGAAGAGGAGGAGGAGGAGGAGGAGAAGATGGTGGAGGTGGAAACTTAGGAGGTAAGAAATGAGCATAAGGATGATAATGAGAAGTTGAGGAGGGGGACGTTGGAGATATGGATAATGCGTGATGATGAGGGTGAAAGTGATGGTGACAATGTTGCTGATGTTGCACTCTTTGCCCTCTCTCTTTCCTGGGGCACTGTCTCCCAGCTGATCCCAGAGGCCCTGTCTATGCCTTCCTAGACGCTCTTCCATCCTCCCTGGTGACCCACCATAGCCTGCAGGTAGTAGTGACAAATGACTGACAGAGCCAGCACCTTGTTGTCCCTGTTCAGGGACCACGACAAGGTGCTCAGTGGTCATTATAGAGGACCAGGAGCACTGCAGGGGACACCCCAGATGATCTCTCCTCTGTGCCCTCAGCTCACCTCTTTATATGCTAATGACTCTGTGAAGCTGTCCGATGCGCTAATTTGTAACAGCTTGGCCAATCAGTGGGGAGCGCTGCGGTTGCCATGGTGCCACTCAGCAGGAGCTCCCTGGTACCAGGGTGAGTTCTAAAGGCGGCAGGTGGACAGCAGGGCCGTTTGGTTCCTGTCCCGTCACCTCATCTCCTTCATCTGGCTGTGGGCACCAGCTGTGTCCTACTTCCACATGTCATGACCCCAAGATAGCCACCATGGAGGGGTCACTTTACCTTGTTTAGATCTGCATTCTTTCCCCCTCCAGCATAAAAACACCATTGTCTGGTGTCAAATAAGGACGAATTTGTAGTACAAATTGTAGAATTTGATTTTTCAGCGAGCAGCACAACAGGCCTGAAATGACCTATTCTATAGCCGCCTGAGATGAAATTAAATTAAAAACTGCATTAAAACAGCATTAAATATACTTTCATTAAACCATATTTATAAAGGAAAGCCTATTGAGACCTGAGTCTAATTTACAAATGTGTTCTGCAAGAGGAATATAAACACAGTAATGAAGGTAAAGCACATTAACATAATAAAAAGAATTTAAAAGAGCAAACACACATTAAAGAATACCAACACGTCATTCACAGTTGCTTAAAGTGTGTCCTTGGAATTTGATACTGTACATTACATTTTGATATTTCACTATCTATTAATGCCAGCTTTCTCAAATACACATAAAATATGAAATTTAAGAGTAAGCTAATTTTGTATGCAAGTGGGGTAGGGGTTACTTCTGTGCCTCTAAGATATGGAGTCATTTGGGGAAAAGAGCTTTTGAAATAAATAAATGGTCATGATTTGATATGTTAGCAATGGCTAGAATCTTTTTTTATTTAAGCCAATGATGTGTATACAAACTGCTACCTTTAATAAAATAAAGGTCAGCATGATCATTTAAAGAGGTGTGAGAGTACAGAGTAAACACTGACTGGAAGCCAAGTCCGTTTTCAATTGGGAAGCATCATTATATCTAATTTTTGTGGTTTCATCACACTTTAATTTGTAATATCCTTTGCTTTTAAGTAGAGATGTACACACGCATTGCTGTGTTGGAGTGACCACAAGTCAAATGCAAATTACAGTTTATTTCTTTAGAGAAATCCAGTGAATCACTTGGGGGACATTCAGGACATTTGGATGCTAATGCCAGTAAGCGGAATGAAAGACGTTATCCCCCTCTCCCGCTCTGAAAGGCCGCAAGTGCCGTAATCCACAACAATCACCTCAAAATGAACCAACTTTCCACTGCCGACAGAAGCTCAACAATGAGACTCAGCTTCCTTTCAAAGTGCCATCAAATCAGTCATTCTGTCATTAATGAGCTGTTGTTAAAACACATTGTCTTTGCCACTGGGAGATGAGGAGGAGCAGGGGGTGAGGGAGAAGAGAAATTCCCCTCACAGGAAACTTTCACTGTAAAGAACTTTCCTCATGACAGATTCCTCCTCCTCCCCCCTCCTACTCCTCCTCCTCCTCCACTTCAGCTCTACTATACTTGCACTACTACCTAAGGCTGACCTCCAATTAGGCCATGCAACTCTGTAAGAAGGGAAATAATTGGGGCTGTTTGCCTATTAAAGGATGAGACATGGGACCTGCTGGTGAAGCTTCTGGGTTCTTTTAAAGAAAGATGGAATGGCAGAAGGGGAAGAGGCATTAGGTATACTCTCTCACCAAGTCCTACACAGCCCTTTGCCCACAAAATTGTCAGTAAAAAGAGGATAATGGCAGATTGATAAGGCCTAATGGAATAATTATTTAACTAACCTCATTTGCTGACAAATTTTCACCTTTTTCCCTTTAAAGTGCTTTCATATGCACTAAATCAAACACTCAGAGCCACACTAGCTGCTAAAGGCCTTACTTTGTTCAGCATTTCATAATACACTTTTGTTTCTAAAATTATTGGCACATTGTCAGCAATTACTCTTGAAATCAGTGTTACTTTAAGTAAAAGCTCCATAAATTTAAATGTACATACAGAAAGGTGCTTGGGTGATAAGTGATGGATTGCACATGCTTGTCATCTCTACCTCGACCCATAGACAGACTAACATTCAGAGACCTTGCTTAGGTTTTTGTGCTAGTTGAATGGGCTTAGAAATCCATCAATCTTTGCAGTGGCTTGTGAAAGTGAATTTGTCAAAACCCAGAAAAAACTTGGCACGGCCATAAAACAGCACAAACAATTTGCACTTATCAGTAATTAAAGGGCATAGCTGGAGACGTCATGGAATGTCAGTGCAATGTGGTTGATTGGGGCAGGAAGAACCAAATGAGGATCATTAAGTGGAAATAAAACTCCTGCAAGTAAGTACATGTCAGACAAAGGGGCATTTATTTGGGCCTCTGTTTGTGTGGCATGTAGAATTTCTTGCTCCAGATGAGAAGATAACATCTTATAATTTGTTTGGCTGATGGAACTACGATTAAATTACTTATTCCCACCTTTACCTACAATGTCTAACAAGCCCAACTACTCCTTGTCACTCATGATGTATATTTGCCAAATTAGGACCCAATTACAAGTAATGGGCCTTGCAGTGTAAAATTTATTACCATGCGGATTTGATTAAGCGCTGCACAGGCTGCAGACTGATTGTTATTTCTGAGGGTACGCCTCAGTGCCATTCTGTGTTTTAATGCATTACAGAGATGTTTAAGAACTGGCTTCATGGAGAGGTTATGTGGAAAATTGCCAATTATCTTAGCGAAAGCACTTTAGGACAAATCTTATTCATCACCACCTCAAAACAGCTTTATGTTCAAGGATGCTTTTGTGCAAGTCTTTGAAGAAAACCATCTTTGACTAGGAGACTGCGATGAGACAAAGATAATGAGTAAGTATGCTGAAATTCGTAACACCCTGTGTTGAACCTTCCTGGAGGCGGACAGAGCGGTGTGATCCACTGACAGAGTTCAGCTTGTTTGGCAACCACAGTGCACAGGTTAAAGATTGATGCCTGCCCTAATCCGCATCTCCTCCCACATGCACACTCACTTTCTCTTCCTTTGTCCCCGCGACCCAAAGCAGAATCAAAGAGGGCATTGAGCAGACCTGGAGTGCCAGCACACCCCATTGCACATGAAAAACTGATAGGTTCCTTTCGAACCTTGAGAGGTAAGCCCTGAACTTTGAGGTCCTCATTGTCCCAGTGCACTTTGACACAAGGCAACAATGGAAGCCCTATCTCCAGCTATAACGCAACCTCAGAAGAAGGGGCAGAAAACCATTCAACCCGTCATTAACCCTTCTGCCTGGCTCTGGAAACCAGAGAATGGGGTAGTTCCACCGTAACACCCTGCCCCATACACCTCATACACCACCCTCCCCAACAGACCTACTACCCTCCAGCGGTACAGCCCCCTTTTGTCCTATTGTGCCATGAGTGATGGATTCTGGCGGATGGGAAGAAAATGAGGGCCGCAGAGAGTTTCATAGGCTTGATTGGCAACTTTGGACACACAAACTGTCAAGAAAGAAGGCAGGAATAACTAGGGTACACCTAAATGTGCTGGTCCCTAAAGGATAGAGGGCAAGGGGCATAGTGTTGACACATAATCATAATGATAAAGAAAGAAATCCCAGAAGAGAAACCTTGTGTGCAGCTTGGCCTTTTCTCTGGTGGGTTAACTTGATCTCCTGTGAATGCTGATGGAGGATCATGCAGATATTTCTTGGGCATAGAGAAGGCTGACAGTGTTTTATGAAGGTCTCTTTTGAAGTGCAGGGGCATTATAAATGCTAAATACCAAGCCGGACCCAGCTGATAACCATAGCCTGCGGCAATCAATAAGTGAATGGAGACCAGGTGGCGATGGCGCCACTGAAAAAGAAAGGAGGAGGACTCCGATTTTACCAAGTGGGGCAGGAGTGAATACACAATGGAGGTTAAAACTGGGAGATAATAAAAATGATTGGAAGCTCTTGCACACAGAGCTTTGATTACGCACAAGCCGACACTGAGGAGGATCAATAGATGTATGTAGGATTTCAAAGCCCTGAGGGTGAATGGAAGTACAGGGGGGATAGAACCAACACTGACTAATTGTCGACTTCAGTCGTCATCAGGTTATAATTCACCCTCTGAGCAACACTACATCCTCAGGAAAGATTAGAGGCTACGGCGAGTCGCTATTGGAAAGTGAAAAGCTGGGCCAAGGCTAGTTGGTTAGCGTGCTAAATTCAGTAGAAGAAAGATGTAACACTGGCGTTGCTCTCTACCACTGGAGACGGCTCTTGGTGAGTAAAGGAATTAAGTTCGATGCTGAATTCACAGTGTTTCTTTTAGACCGTTAAGTAAACAGCTGTTAATGCTAACGTGGGTATGTAGAAATAGCAAAACTTACAAATAGCTCCTTTAAAGCATTCTATTCAATTCTGAATCACTGTATTAAATCCTGTTTAATCCTTGTTTTTAATGACTGAACGTGACCTTAACTTAAAAATTAATAAAACTCAAAGATTCAGTTGAGAAGATATTGAGATCACCAACTACAAATGAGAGGCCTGCTACCTAAGTGCTTCATATGTTGCTGTACACATGTAAAGAAAAAGTGACTAGCGATAAGAATCCAAATAATTTGGAAGCATCTGAGCTTCCATGTATTGTGCTAACTTGAAAATGGCTGTAAAATAAAACAAATACAGTATAATCCCTTGTTAACATGTTTGTATATTTTCTCAAAGTTTGGTACATTTGCTTTAATTTTAAAAGATCCACCTGCAAGCAATATGTGTTATTACAACTTTTGGATTTTTTTAAATGGAAAAAAAAATTCCACCTGTTCTTTGAACAGGCTAATGTATTAATGACTATGCTTCGCACACCATGTGATCCCAGCTGCTTTGCCATGTCTAATGTGATCCAGGTATGAGTTTAGCCTTCACTTAACTCTAATCCTTGCACACTTGATACTTTCTTATGTGCGACTGTAATGCAAACATCATGTAGCGGCTTGCAGAGCTGCTTAATGTGATTGCAAGAAGGAGGGGGGAGGTAGACATTAAAAGATAAGCTTTGCCCGTAAACCGTTACACATTAATATGGATCAGGTGGAATCCCCCTTTCTTTAATTTTTTTTAGCTAACTCAAGAGAGTGGTTGCGAGAGGATTTAACTTCCATGCTGATTGGGGAACAATATGAAACAATAAACTCAAGTGTTTCTTATTTACCATTTTGGTTTAATGTGTTTTTAAGTGTGCCAGTGTACTTTAAGGCACAGCTGCCATATGTTGGACTGCCTTGTTCTAGTTAATCAAATGATAAATCACCAATACAGAACAGCTGCTGTATGCAATGGCCACAAGTACACTCATCTGGATTGATTTAAAGAAAGTGCTCGTAAAGGCAGACTGTAAGACAGAAACACGCATGAACACAAAGGAAAAAGAAGACGTTGACACTGTATGTAGATGTGGCCTTGAGGACATGCATGGGAACAATTTCTTTACATTAAACATCCTTCATCAAGTCATTTAATTATCCTTCATACATTATCATGAAGCAATCTGCAAATGTTAATTTGGCAAATGACTGCTTGTGCACCAAAGTAAAAGCTTTACTCACAATCATTTTTCATGTTTTCACTGACAAAGAAGCACATTCCCTTATTTTATTTGCATTTGCAATATAACCCCATATTGATATCCCCTTTGGATTACATGGTTTTTAATGAACTCAACATCGGCTGTAATAATCATAGACATTTTCATCCACTGAATGTTAATCATATATCGCTTCTCTGGCTTTAATTACTGCCTCGCTGCAAACCGCTGCATTTGTTAATGTAATTAATTAGCATTTTATTCTGAATAATACTAGGATTTTCTCAGCCAAGGTGGCTGAGTGCTGCGGCGGCAAAAAGATGTTATAAGAGTGATTATACTGTTGATTATGTGCTAATAAGTCAGGAATCAATATTGTAAATGAGCCCTGATTCCGTTCAATGGTTTTTTGTTGATGCAGAATGATAAGCGTTTTCCATGGTGAGAAGTTCCAACTCACGATTAATGGCCGCTGTGGCTTTGACCCTTGCAACCCCGTGTGAAGCTGGAAACCTGTAGAGTTTTCACTTAAAGTTTAGTTTAAATCCAGCATTTCTCATCAAAACACACTGTATGTGTCCTTCATGGTCTAACAAATGTTTTGCACAGTGCCTTTCTTTGGTACATTTGCAAAGCTTTTCTTTTTGAATGTTTTGAAATCTGTGGCGTTAACATCGGCTTTGGGTCTTCCCCTCTTTTACCTTTTCTGACAAACCAAACCGTTTTGTGTTTCTTACATTGCGTTTACTTGGATTTGCAGTCGTCTGTGGGTTTATCTGAGACACAATCATTATCTAAGACCCCATTTTTGGATGTTCTAACTAACTAGTATGAAGTAGCTGTTTGACGGTTTATGCTATGTGCAAGTAAATAGGAAAATCCTTTTTACCAATTTCAACTGTTGTCCATCCAGGAAGAGAAACCAGTTTTAACAGCAAGCAACTAATTTTTATTTCCTTTTTTTAATTATGTCTTTCTTTCTTTCTTTCTTCTTTCTCATTTTGTGTGAGTGTAATTTTTTTTTTTTCAGGTGAGCATAAGCCCTCAATCAATCCAACACAATATATTAAATGTGAGTTAAGTGTAAGTCCTTAAAAATACTTTGCAAAGCACTTTTATATTCACACAAATGATGAAAATGAATATAAACAAATTCGGAGGACGTGGTTTCTTTTGTTATATATATTTTGTTTTTGTGAAAATACATGGGGTTTGCAAAATGCCTCTAGTAAATGAATGGAAACCTGTGACTTGAATTATTTCCATGAGTTTTTCCTTACATTGTGATATAATTTTACAGTTGTTAAAATGAATCTTCAGTCATTTCTACTGTGACAACCACTGGCTACTACTCTCAGAAGCTCTGTTTTCCCTGAGGCCTTATAAGTTAGAATGTGTTGAGTAATTAATTCAGAAATTATAATACTGCAGTTTAATGTTTCTTTAAAGTTTCTTAGAATGACTTTGCATAACCCAAGGGGAAGGGAAAGTCATTCAGTTAAATGAAATTCACAGTGTTTGTCCTTTTATTAACCTGGTCTGAAGATCGTTTCACTTTGAACCTCAGAGCTGTGGGTGCTGATGAGCCAAATCTCCCCCAGTGAGAGCATAATTACAATGTTCTCCCATTTCTAACCTCTCGCATGTGAGTTATGAGCTGGAATTTAAATAATCTATCATTTAGCTACCTGGAGAGGGCAATGCTTTGTGCTCATTTAATATCACAGAGTCTTTTCATGTCAGCATGGAAGAGGAGGCGAGTACTGATTGTAAGAGGCCTCGTTATCTCCAAGCCCGTTGCTCTATTTCCTCAGAGGAGAATGATACTGGCATATGCTCGGATTTATCTCATTTGCATTTCAGACCAAACTACTTATTCTATAATAATGGAAACATACACATATAGAGCACACATCTCGTATAAAGAGATATAGACAGAGCAGATCAAAAGAGACATGTTTTTCTGGCGAGCTATTCTTTCCTCTGAAGATAAGTCATGATATTCTCCCACAAGCCTTTTCAGACTCTTTAGAGCCCTCTTTTTTTTTCTCAAATACAGATTTAGAGACAGTGATCACATGTCAGATGACACAAAGCAAAGACTAAACAAGGAGACGACTTGAAAGCTCAAAGTTGTCATGGCTCCTCCTTTTCCAAAGAGATGTGATATCGTCATCTCTCAGCAACTCTTTTGTACCAGACCTAAAACACACTTCAAACAATGTCTTACAATGAAAGTCTTCAGTTATGTGCTGTATAGCTGTAGTCTATGACATCAGCCAACTACCTGTGCTATGCAGTGTATAATTTTCCTCATTATTTTGTATATATTTGATAATTGTGTTTATAAAAACAGAACGAGTTGGAGGGCAAACGTACCCTTGGTCTGTGACTTGCAGCCCTGCGGTTGTTCACTTCTGTAATCAGCACAGACAGGGAGTCTATAATAAACACTGGCAGAGAATGATAAGGTTTGTGTTGCTGTAAAACTGTTAACACTGCAGCTTTACTGCAATGACACACGGCAGTGAGGCAGCACTGAACATCTCCAAAGCTTTATGATGACTTTGGGGAAAAAGAGAGAAGTTGGCGCTGAAGAAAAGTGTTGGAAAGTAAGAGAGATTAAAAAAAAAGAAGAAGTTGTGATTGTCCACATATCTCCACTTCCTCAGGCAACACTCTTCCTCCCTCGTTCACTCTTTGCCATTTTCTGTTTATCCATCTGATGTCCGAACTTTATAGTTTGTGGTTACAGTTTTAACTACATGTTATTTAAAAACTACACATTATGGAAAGTTATTGAAAAGTTTTAAAACACATTTTAAAAACTGTACATTTACAGCTACTTTTGAGCTATAAATAATATAATCCTACAATCCGAGTTTGTTTTAATAGTGTGGGCCCCACAGATGATTCAAAATACCATCTACTGACCTCTGGGGGCAGCAAAACTTGAGCAGCCTCTGTCAGGAATGTGAAGGAAAAGAGCAAGTCATGTACCTGTTTACAGGAGACTGTAAAAAACAACCCTAGGTCATCTGTGCAAACAGCTTATTAGGCAACCTCTCATGCCGGTTACAACCGGCCACTTGCCAGGTTTCCACTGCAGCTTTGCACAACATACAAGCAATGTTTTTTTATTAGTAAGTCGACAAAACACAATTGCAAGTGGTCTGTGTTTCCATCGAGTGATGCTGTGCGAGTAAAGCTGTTTTTTTTTCTCGTGCACTATCATTCTAATTAAACGTGACAACAAATTTCCAGAATCTGCCTCTTGGGGCCAGCAGCTGGCTGCCTGGGGCATGATACAATAGGCGCCACGACTTTAATGCAAAAGAAGTGCTTCCATTTCAATTTTGCAAAGTAACGCTTTGTCGAACAGTCAGAAAAGTTTCTTCATAATTCACATGAGAGGATTGATGTACTGAACTCATGATTAAATGTTGTATACTGCATTACATTAAAAGCACACACATACACAGGCTTTTGTCTTTTAAATCACATCCAGTACGTGCCTGCATCTCTTCCTGTAAATCCCTTGTTTATGCATTTTGAATCCTGCCAGAAAAGGTAGAGTCTGCCAGGAACAATAAAAGCTACTTTACCAAAAGGCCATTACAGAATACTGTACAAATACATTGATTGACTACCATTGCAAAAATATCCACCATATACAGTATGAAAAATGGGGTTTGATATAATAAAAATCATTATATAATTAAAATTATAGCTTTACAAAAGCCCATGGCTCTGCTGCATTAGCCTTATTACCCATATTTTCTTATTCCCCCATTTAAAATAATAAAAAATAAAACATGATGGTAATCAGTATTATTACGCAGGTGATCTAAAGTGCCGTGCTGCCAGCAGCCACAGTACTAATACCACATTATGCTTTTATTCATTCTGGAACAAGCGGTCTAAATGAAGCCAGTAACCACTGTTGGTCCCAACAGATTTTTGCAAAAAGGTTCTGAAATGATTGCTGAAACCACAAAACCGTGAATTTGTGACTTTTGGGAAAAAAAATTTAAGGAGGGTGGAAATGTTTCTTTTCCAATTTTTGGCCTTGATTATATCTGCATTTCAAATTAAATGCTCCCTCGCTCACCGCAAATTATAGTTGGCACAGAAATTAGCCTGATTCTCACACATCAATTGCCTTTGAGTAAATTAAGCCTCTCAAATAATGGCTGGAGTGTTGGACACGATTAAATAGGATAAATGATAAATTATCATTTAGATAAATGCCTCTAGAGGAAGTTTGAATGAGAAGTTTTACTCTTGCTTTCTTGGAGGAGCCAGCATTGAAGATCCATCCATACATCCATCCATCCATATATCCACTGAGCCACGAGACTCTTCTTCGTTATCTGTTGAATGCTTGCTTCATTTGCCTACTCAGCCCTGCCTTGTTTGAGGGGATTTGAGGGGCGAGATTGCTAATCCAAACTTTGAACATGAATCAGCGTCCAGGGGGAAGGCCTCCTGGATTCCCAGCCTCTTTCTTATGATAATAGTCCAATCAGTATGGCCGGAATGATGAAAATGCCAGCCAGCTTATCTCAGTGGGACAGCTTGGTGGTGGGGAGGGAGGCCTGTCAGGAAGACAACAAGAACCTGTTTTGAAATAAGGAGGTTGCAGCTCTTATGTCCGCTCGCTAGCTGCAGCAGTATCTGTGTGTTGGTTTGTATGTTTGCATACACATATATGTATATATATATATATATATATATATATATACATGTGTGTGTATCTGACTAATGCATGTGTGCGTCTGACTGATGTCTGCATATAGGCTGAAATAAAACGCTTTAGTATCAGCGTGTACGTTGAGATATTGCATGCATGAACGCACATTAGTGGAGCAGGAGTTCAGGATGAGTTTGTGCATGCATGTTTATAAGTGTGTGGTGTTTACACTGGAATATGTGCTTTGCTCCGGCTGATGTTGGTTGTTGATGTTAGTGCACGGGACAGGTGTGTTTCTGCCTCGCAACACACTGATCTGCCGGGCTCACGTTTCTGAAATAGATAACTGCTGACCAGGAGATAACCTCTTCCATTTGAGGTATGAGCAAAGCACATGCTCACATCAGCTTGGTAAACATGCATTTGTTTAGCAGAAAAAAACATCTGTTTTACACATCTGGATTATGCTTATTGACCTTTCTTTGTCATATATTGTACTGTAGAGCACTCTCTGAGCTGAAAACCTGTGTGTGCACGAAGATTTTTTCGAAATCGTTGCCTCCTCTTGTGCTGACCTGTACTTGAAAGTGATTACGTGATATGACTTTCTGTGTGTGTGTGTGTGTGTGTGTGTGTGTGTGTGTGTGTGTTAGCTGTGTCGCTGCCCATGCCAGTCTTACGGCTATGACAACAGGTGCCTTTAGTCATCGTCAGCGGGCGGTGCAAGGTTCAGTCACATTGCAGAAACGCTCGTCTATGGGAAGCATTGTGGTATTTGGCATGGACGAAATGTGTTAACTATCAGTCAGGTGGACGTTCTTGCCAGCTGGGGAACAGCGGAGGATGGGACTGGGTGGGAATTGGCTGTGCGTCCATCGCTGTACATGAGAGCTTGAGTTACAGTGAGGGCATTATGCCAGATTATGGGGCTAAGCAGGGGGCACTGTCTGTCTCTGCTGGTACTTGGAGAGGACTCATGGCTGGACTGGACACACAGCTGTTCCTGGCTGCTCTGCACTAGACACTCAGGCGTCCAGTAAAACTGCATGCGTGGGCGTGCAGTGTTTTTGTGTCTGTCTTAATATTTGTCTCGTTGGAGTGTCTGTTCCTGTTAGGGTTGCTCATGCGCACACTCGTGTCCAATGACGAATATTGGCACACAAGCAAACAAATATGTGCATAAGGATTGGGAATGGTGCTCTATCATCGCCCACTTTCCCACTGAGAGATGAGGGGTAGTTGTCTGTGATGTGGTGACCAGAGCTGGTAACTTATCCAAAGTCACCCCACAGGGCTGCAGCTCTGTAATGAGAGGCCATTATCACTGGAGAGTACGCTGCAGTGGAGATAAAAGAAGCCCAGCCTGCAGGCAACCAGCACTGTTCACTGTCAATACCCAGGAATAGCCACATGACACTTGTATCTCCAAATTAAATTCTCATCAATTTTCCTCTCGCTCACTCCCCATTACCTCAGATGTTCCTGGCCGGTCTTTATTTCTCTCCTCTTCCTGTTTATCTCTTTTCCCCCGTAAAGCATTTTCACTCAAACCGCTCCCTCTTTCTCTGCCACCTCAGGACTGGCAGGGCATAGGAGGGTTTGTGCTTGTCAGTGGCGGTGGGAGCGGATAACAAGCGGGCCAGGGGAGCACGGTGATTACGAGCGCACCCTGCCTCAAATACAGCTCACTCCATCAGAGGATAGGAATGGCATGTACAGTGTGCCAGTGGAGCTCCAACCCATGAGCTCATTTTCTGTGAGTCGAGATGGACACCATATCCGAAGACGAGCGCATGTGTTGTGTTTGTGACCTTTGGGCCAGCTCGGGTTATATTATGTGTGAAATCTCACTGTGACATCATGTACATAATCATTAGCACACGGCTGCAATTGAATACTGGTATGAAATGAAAATGCAAATTGGTAGTACAAGCAGTCTGGTTCACACAAACTCTTTCAAGTGTACTTAACTTGAATGAGTAACTTTCTGAAACCTCAACAAGTCTGGTCTTAAACCATAAAATGCTAAATTAAATGACTGAGTCCTCTTTCATCTATTTTATTTTCCCTTTGAGTTTTCTCTTCAGCATCTTCTCGGAAATTGAAAACCGCCTCCATTTATATGCTGAGACGGGAGAGGATATGCCTCTGTTGACTTTCATTTACCCCGTTGGACACCATTTGCATAGGCTGACTTCCACACTGCCAACCAACAACAGCAAGTTATTTTAAAGCTGATTCAATAAAGAAACCTTCTTAAGTGGATATGAAGGAGGGAAGCTGTTTGCTGTTCGTGCAAAGGAGCTGAAGTCCTTCACATTCTGTGCGTCCTTATCAGCTGTGCTCACAAAGCCGGGCCTCAACACTCTGAACTGGAGGGAGGTGACATGCAGTTTAGAGACATGAAGAGAAACGAGGGGGGTGGGGGGCTTGTGGATACACGTATGGAGGAGGCTACAAAAATTCTGACAAACGGCTGGATTCACAGCTGGTGACTGAGGACGGACACTAAGTTCAAAAGTCAAAAGATCCATAGGGGAAGTAATTCATATTCAGTTATGCTGTTTGGGTGTTAAACTCAGTTCCTGGGTGGCACAGTCATATTTGCCAATTCACATCCGTGGCGCTGCAGATTTAAGTTTCTTCTTTCTTGTGTTGAGCTTTCTGGGAATAGGGTTTTCCAATGTTTCTGGGTCATCCCTTTTAAAGGAGCTATTTGTAAGTTTTGCTATTGCTACATATCCAACGTAAACAGCTGTTTTTCTTGCCAGTTTAGAAGAAACATTGCGAGTTCAGCATCAAACTTCTTTCCTTTACTCACCAACAGCTGTCTCCAGAGGTGGAGAGCAACGTCAATATTAACTCTTGTCACTACAACTTATTTTCTTTTACTGAAGTTAGCATGTTAACCAGCTACCCACTCTACACTTTCTGATAGCGATTCATTTTAGCCTCGAATCCATCCTGAAGATGTAGCGCTGCTCAGAGGGCCAATTATAACTTCTTATATTATAAAGACAACGATGGCTGGAGCTCTACTCAAGTGACAAACACCACCACCCACTCTCAGCAACAAACCACGTTCAGGGGCAGAGAAAACTTAAATAGGTCACTTTAAGACAAGCATGTGCAGTTACTGTATATTAAAGCATTACAACGTAGACTAGAAACAAGGGATTTAGTAGAAAATTTGGAGTAACAAATAAAGTAATAATAAATAATCAAGGAAAAGTAAAGATGAAGAGGACATAATTCCACATAAATAGAAATATAGATTGCCTTAGGACTGCCGTTCATAAAAAGTATATTTCAGTGACAATCACTCCAGTGACAATTTTCCAGTTTCCTCTAATTTCTGCATAAACATGAACTTTTAAGCTTTTAAGCTTTTAAAAGTCATGAACCTTTATCACAGGCAAACACATTCTTCACACAAATGAACACAAACATGTCTGAGTTGCGTAACACTGCTAATGTCTCTCCTGCGACCTTAAATTGGCTCTTTTGTGGTATGTGATTTCTAACGTGGATTATCTAATGATTTTCATCTGCTTGTGAAAATAACAATAATGATGATAATTATCTGTAAAATGCATTATTATGGGTAATTGAAATAAAAATCTCAGGAAACTGGAAGAGATCAAGGTGGGGTAGATAATTAAATCTGAACACACTGACGAGAAGCATGCTTATTATGCAGGGGTATAAAACACTCCAGCTCCGGAGCTAAATAGGAAGCAACTCCAGAAACATATCGCTTTAATATCGAGGAATGTAAACGGTGTTTACCTCTGTGGCATGACTGTAGAGAGATTTTAGGATTTTTCCTGTTAATTCCTCAAAATGCATAGCCGAATACAGCCCAGAATATGTATATCGAAGGGGAAGAAAAAGGGGACAACATCCCTCAAGTATAGTTAGGGGGACACCATGTTGGTTAACATCTGGCTAATGAAGCCTGGCTCACGGTGTCCATATGATGATTCAGTCAGTTGGCCCTCATCTGACCCGGGCCCGGGTGAACCGCTGTCTCACTGCTTCCTGTTTAGGCTGTATATAAATTAATAGCAGGGTTGACACATCATCAGAGCGGCCTCGCTGAAACAGAAAAGACAGGTGTTCCCACTGGCATGACTTTCCACATTGTGTGCGTGTGTGTGTGTGTGAACACAATACTGAGAGAAAGGGGTCTTACAGTGTTAATCTGTCACACTCCGCCACGCCTGTCTACAGTCAACCGAATGTTCATCAATCACATGTGTCCGGTGAGCGCACAGACATCCAGAAAACACACATTTTCACCTCTGGTACAGTGCCAGTGTGTCTGCCCAAAAGCGACTCTGGCCACCCGTCGTCATCTTCCCCTCCTCTGGCATATGTGGCACCTGCCGCACACTGCTGTTGACCAGGCGGACTTAGCAAAAACCAAATGGCCCAAAACCACCGGTATATCTGCAGTCATCCAAAACACTGACCCCAAAGGCCTTCCAACCGTGGGA
Source organism: Seriola lalandi dorsalis (assembly GCF_002814215.2). Classification (NCBI taxonomy): domain Eukaryota; kingdom Metazoa; phylum Chordata; class Actinopteri; order Carangiformes; family Carangidae; genus Seriola; species Seriola lalandi. The sequence continues at coordinate 1,337,180 of NW_019524899.1, read as the reverse complement.
CACCTGGAGCTCTGAGCTCACCGAGTCAGGACAGGAAGGCCTCGAACGCCGTTACCCTCCTTCAAAACTCCACCTAAAACATGCAATAGTGACACTGTGACCGTCAGTGCTTTTGGGAATACAAAAGCTCATCAATCATCGATTAGCTCGCAATTTTATTTGTCGTGTCAAACATAAGCATTTGAACACTTTGCTCCATTGCACTCTCAAGCTTCCTTTTCTTCCGCTCCCATTAGCGGTCGATTCTCCGTGGTGCCGCCCAGTTTTACCACGCTGCAGATGCACAGCTTGCAGGAAAAAAAAAACAAACAAAAAAAAAAAAAAACACTTCCTTGGCTTTCAGATCTGCAAGCAGGTGTGAAAACAAGCCCACGGCGAGGAGGAGGGATGAGGAAGAGGAAAGGAGGAGGAAAAACGGAGGAAGAGGTGAGCTATGCTACGCTTCAGTTAAGGCTGTGGGTTTAGTCTGTGGCTCCTTCATGTTGCAGAAATCCATTAATCATTCCTGTTCACTGACGGGACCTCTGCAACACACACACTTACACCCACACACACAAGAGCACATGCATGAGCACCCACACGCCCGTGCCTCCGCCCCTGCTGCCACATACACAGAGGGAGCACGCCCTAATTTTACCCAAACATGCCCAATGATCACCCCCCCACACACACACCACGCGCACGTCCATCGCATCAAACCCTCAACTCCATTTATCTATCTATCTATCTATCTATCTATCTATTTATCCATCCATCCATCTCTCCATCTTCCCGCTTTGATAAGCGCTGGCAGCTGCTCGTGAGCCATCGAATCTGCTTTCATTTCTTTCTCCTCTTGGCAGCCATTGAAAGAGATAACACAATCTCCACATCACACCAAAGAAAACAAACCGAGGGTGAAATGCTACATAAACTGTGAGATGACGTCAAAACAAAACAGAAAAATGTGGAACAATGAAGCAGACTTCTCGGTAAACACACGCAGCATTGTTACTCAGAATGAGGCTGATTATAAACCTGAATGAAAAGACTTTCTGACAGGATGGAAAACTGTATTAGTGGAACATACATCATATGCTGCTCATCGATCCAATTTCTAACTTCGCATGCAACAACACTGTATACTGTATGTTTTTAAACAAGTCCAAGTACACATACAATTGCAGGATATCTGTTACGATTTTGAATGAATTTACTTTTCTAGTCTTATCGACCACTCAAAGTGCCTGACGTTGGAAGCCGCATTCACCCATTCACACACACATTCATACAGCTATAGCACTTTTATACTACACAGACGTGGGGGCAATTTGGGGTTCAGTATTTTGCCCAAGGACACTTCGAAATGCGGACAGGAGGAACTGGGAATCAAACCCATGACCTTCCAATTAGTAGAAGACCCACTCTACCTCCTGAGCCCCAAATAATTCTTATAAATTAAACCACTGAAAGCTGAAGAACTGAACATAAACTATGTTTGTAGAGGTTTCTGTGAACAAAAACATTTTTTTTTTACCACAAAGTGACTTTTATTTAAAACTTTTCAAACTTCCTTTAATATGACATCAACTAAACAGGTATTTGGAAGTATATCTTCGGGGCTGGTCTGTGAGTCCACACATGCTGATTGAAGACAGTGGAATAGTTAGACATGTGTATGTCACCCTCATTTTTTAACATCCTGCTCTCATATTACAAAATTGTTTATTTTATGAGGCTTATATATATTAAAAAAGATACTACTTCAGTAAAAAAGAGACAGTCAGACACACATATTCTGAGTCAGCTTCATGAAAGTACCACTACTTGAAGCCGCCACTAGGGGCTATCTACTCCACAGGTTTCTCCACTTGCAAGCAGAAACTCCACCAAGCTTCAGTCAGCAGCCACTTCTCATGACAAAGGATTAGAGACTGAATATATTAGAGAAAGTGTATTATTCCAGCAGTATGCATTTCACTAATGGATCCATCAAGGTTTTGACTAAACCAAAGAAAAGAGACGAAACAGAAACCAAAGAGACATTTTGAATTTGAAGCAGAGCGACCGCAGTTTTCCACATTAATCCAGCATGTGCAATCGGGCTGCTTTTCATTTCTGTGTGAAAATAAGGAATGTGTGTGTGTGTGTGTTTTGTTTTTTTTTCTCTGTTCAAAGAGACAGTGATTACTCTGCAAAAATTATCTACTGTGATGAGAAGGCACAATGAACAAATTATACCCTGAAAGTTTTCTGCAACTGCATGCATATTTGAGACAAATAAATACATACTGGATGTGTTTTAACCCTTTCACGGGGCGCAGCAAGAGAGAAACGCTTGGTGAGACATCAACACGGTGTTTGCTGTTGAGATATGCCCCAGTTGTAGCAGTGAATGTAAACAATCGCGGTCTGAGTGCATGAGAAACAGATGAGAGATTAAAAAAAAAAAAAAAAAAGTGAAGATGTGTAGTTTTATTTGTCACATTGTCGGTAAGGACTTGCTGAAAGCCTGAAGGAGGAATGCAGAGCTACAGATATAGAGGCTATAGAGAGGAAAACACAGAGTTAGAGAATGAAGAACAGATATGCAAATGCAGGGACACAGAGAGAGAGAAGCACGGGGTAAGAGAAAAGCTGGCTAGAGATATTGAGCAGATTAGAGCAGTCAGTGAAAGCACATCACATTAGGGTTAAAAAAAAAGTAGAAGGAAGCATTAAAAGTGTGCCTAGATACAGAAATAAACATGCTGAAGGCAAGAGGTAGCATGATGCCAAAAAAAGAGGAGGGAAAGAAGGGATAATGATCCAGCCAAGAAAGCTACAAAGAAGACATGTTAAAGCACTTTATAGTAAAACCATCATCAAATTAAGGATATCAGAGAGGGATAGAAAGAAAATCCATCATCCTTTTTAGTAATATTTTCCTCTCTGCCTTTCACCTTTCTGTGGCAGAAATCATAGGTGAGGATTAATGAGTAAAACTCTTTCCTGATTCTTCCGGCCATCTGCCCCTTCAAAGGCGTCTCAAACGGTGAAGCAAAGGGTGGAGAGGGAGGAGAAAAATGCATCAGAGGGGATGTCAGTGCTAATTGTTTCCTATTTAGACAAATCAAATGAGTTATATCTTTGAGGGCTGTAAAAATACGACTGGGCTGTCAGATACAATATAAAAGGGGCTTGATTAAACCCTGTAAAAAGGACCCTTAGGGCTCACTGGACCTCAGACTGGAAGGGTCTAGTTCAGCCTAAGAATAACCAGATGTTTTGATGCTAATACATGGCAAATCCATTTGCTGACTGGCAATAGGGAGAAAGTTTGATATTCATAGATAAATATCTTGCGGGGAAAAAAACACTTGTGGTCTGAAATTACCCAAAAAATAATGTGATGGTAATAAAGATCTAGTTTATGGCTGCAAATGAAAATGCAGAGCATTATCACCAGATATCATCACCAGCATCCTCGCTGTATGGACTAGCAAATATGTTACTGTGAAAAATAGCAATTTTGACATAATTATTAATGTAATATGGAATCAGATACAAAAATAGCTCTGGCTTTGACTCTGTTTTCATAAATATGATTATTACTGTGACAACAGGGGGGGAGGAAAAAAAACTTGGCTTAAAAGCAATCTCTCTTTTTGCCAGTGTTATTACATGTGCAAAAGTCACCATCAAACTGGATTAGGGGAATAGGATTGCGATGCTTGCCTTTGATCTGCCAGATTACAGTAAATCTTCCACGGCACAGAACGAAAAGTTAGCAAGAGAGAGAGAAACACAGACGGGAGGAGGGGATTCTGCAGGGGCCCGATATCCAACGCCGTCTCCCGGCTAAGCCGAATTCTTCCCCCCTCGCCTCGTGCTTCCAGGAGATTTGGTGTGGCTGTGATGTCTAAGTCCGAGGAGACACAATTGGGACGGTTGCTATTGCAGCCGCCAAAGAGAGGAAGAAGGAAAGGAAGACAGAGGAAGAGAGATACCCTTCATTAATGACGACTCTATTTATTCAACCTTCATTTCAGATCCATTCACCCCATACATGTATATGGAGAGAGATCAAATGTTTCTATGAGATTAAAGCCGTAGCTCCTACCAGGCATTCAACGAAACGGCACTCTGGCACCATTCTCCCTAAACGCTTTAATCTATGATATGCTTATTTGATGTAGGGTGGGTGGAACCATTTCACAGTGCAAGCTTACAAATCTAATATATTAGATCCCCAGACTACGTCAGAGTGTGGTTAGATTAGAGCTGCTGTCTGCTCATCTGTGCGGATGAACAAGGTTTGATAATAGCTCTGCTAATTAACTCCAGACTACACTGGAGGAGTTGAGCTGAGCTGGCTCCTAGCTGATCACAGAACGACTGCCCCCCTCCCTCTCCTTTAGATCACCACCTCTATCCTGCTCCCTCCTACTATCCTCGCCACCTTGACAGCATGTTCACATAGTCATAATGATGTCTTTAACAGAAGAAAACCCCCTCAGCCCCCCCTTCGTCCTGCTGTAACGAGACCTTTAGCACGGCCATCTCATCTGCTCGGCTGTCGAGGACCCTAAGATCCTTCAACGATCACGATAATGAACCCCCCCTCCAGAGCCGGCCTGGGAATTAATCTGTGCGCGGTGGGCGATAGTAATGGAGGTAGAAGCAAAGGAGTGAGGGAAGAGGAGAAGAGTGAGGGAGAGGGAGGAATAATTGCAAGGGTGTGAATGAGAGAACATGACATGTACGAGAGAAGCGTTCAAGAGTTTTTGGTGCCAAAGCCACTGATCACAAGGCTTCCCTTATTACACATGAGTCAGAGGGTCCTATTACAAGCCACCACACCGCTGGCGTCGCCCTGTTCTCTGGCTAATGACCCCAGACAGGCCCACTATCAATGATACTTTGGACATTAGATTAGTCATCAAGTCAGAGGAAGTCAGGATGATTGCAATGTCCATCTTAATAAAAGCAGATGCTTTCCCACAACCTCCTACTGTCTTTCTTTTTCTCCTTCTTTATACTTATCCCTCACTTTCTCTTTTTCTGTTCCTCGTTGGAACTCAGTCTTTTATTTTCTTGAACTCATCACCTTTGTTTCTTACTTTTCCCTGTATCTCATCCATTCTTCTTTCTTTACCTGTGAGTGTGAGTGTGAGTGTGAGAGTGTGTGTGTGTGTGTGTGTGTGTGTGTGTGTGTGTGTGTGTGTATGAGAGTGTGTGTGCCCAATGTGCAGGCTCTGGGGTAAATAGCTGGAAAACATTCATACATTAATCAGCCTGTTGCCAGACAGCACTGACATCACAGGCCTAGCAGGATAAACACACGCAGGCACACATGCATGTATGAGCGTGCCCACACTCGCTCTCTCACACACAAACACGCACACAGGTAATTTTTTCTGAGGGCAGCCCCGACCCCTTTTTCTCAACAGCAGGATAAACAGGTAATCAGTCTGGAGTGGGACACTAATTGGCACACAAACTGTACATGTACATGCACGCACACATGTACAGAGACACACACACACACATATATATATGTGGACCTTGGTTTGGGCTGAATCGAATGAGTTGGCTGGTTGGATGGGGGACAGTAAACAGAGGTGACCTCACATCGGTGACCTAATGGGGTGTCCAAAGGGAAAATGTGTCCAGAGTCAGTGGAGGCAGAGGGTGGTGTTGGCACTGCTGTTCTTAGCCTGGGCCGCTGCACACATCATATACAGTACCTGCATGCCTTCTTGAAAGGTGCTTTCAGACTGAACATTTATATGTGCTAATTTTCACCATTGGTGCTTTATTCACCAGGCTACCTGTTTCCCCCCGTTTAAAATCTTTATGCTAAGCTAAGCTAACCGTTTCCTGGTTGTAGCCGCATATTTAACTGACAAATTTGAGAGTGGTATCAATCTTCTCATCCAACTCTTGGCAAGAAAGCAAAGGATATTTCTCCAAAATCAAATTAATCCTTTAAGGGTACTGACTTTGGAGTAAAATGACAACAATCCTTTTTACCAGAGGCCACTAATAGGCGGGCCGCTGTCCGGATCTGGACCCAGGCGCTGTCCTATCCAGGCCCAGAACTATAACCTATAAATCATAAAAAATTATTCAATTAAAAAGACAGTGGGGCAGATAAGTGAGGAAAGTGAGGGAATTGGATATAAGAGGGTAGAAAGAGAGAAGGAAGCTGCTCAGTTGTTAAAATGTGTTGAGATAGTTTATTATAAAAAATGGCTGAGACTGTTAAGATGAAAGTAAGTTAGAAAAGTGAGTAGTTAGGAAGAAAGCAAACAAAAAAGAAGAAAAAGGTAAAGTCATGCTACACCTATTTCATTTCAATTTTTCTATAAGTAAGCACTTAATTTTAAGATGCATATTTGTCAAAAGCTCTTTGTTATGTACTTACTGCAGCCCTGGACCTTTGCTGGAGGAAATTTTGCCCAACTGCACCTCTTTGAATTTAATTGAATACCCCTGCTTTGCAACCTAGAGACACAAACAGAGACACCCAGACACACACGTGCGCACGCACACACACACACACACACACACACACACACACACACACACACACACACACACAAACACACACACGTTAACACGTAGGGTGTCAGAGGGGTTGATGTGATGAAGGCTGTGTTGAACAAAGGAAGATTCAGTTGCACCCCTCCTCCCTGACACAAACAACCTGCTGGGGGGGATTATTTCATAGGAGTTACAGGATGGAAGGTTCAGGGAGCAGACATGCACCTCGCCTTGCACCTCCAAATCCCCAGCAGACAACCCCCCCCCCCTTTGAGATGAGGGTACCAGCTCTGGTGACACAGAGAGCTATAAAAGCCACAAAAGGTTTTGCTGCATCTGCTCCCAGGCCGTAACGCAGATACAGGCACAAAAACATGTACACAAGGTGATCACACAGGAACCCAGATGCACCTACATGAGGCTCGCACATATATGCACACGACATACAAACCATTTTCTAAGCAAAAATATGGGAAAAATCCAGGTAGAGATAATTTCTTTTTTTCTTCACAATCCATTCATTATTCGTTTTGCTTTCGCACATAATGTTTCTCTCTTTCTTGCTCATAACCGTACAATTACCTATAACATCAATCTCCCCAAAATAGAGGTACGCACATAGCTGCTCCCATTATGAGCTATAGATCATTACCTCTGGAAGAACCTGAGATCCTATTTGGAGCATGACATCCCTTTACTCTAAGACGTTCAGGGATTGGGACTGTGTGTGTGCTGTATGTGCATGTATAAAAAGAGACAGTGGGTGCAGTGTATTGTGCAAGTGAGGTCTTAGATGCAGCCTTAAGAGGCTGACAGTGTCTTAAATATATGCATACTGTAGTGTGTATTATTCAGAGGCATGCTAAATGAAGATGACATTTAGACATTTGTAATTGTCTAACGGCGCAGCAGACTAAAGAACAATGCCCTGCGGGTGGAAACCACAAAAGCCCTTTCAGTGAGGTGATACACATTTTACAGTATAATTGCGAAGATGCTCTGTACATGGTCCCTTTCAGTAGCTCCCTCTCTCTGCATGTCAGATCTGTTATCGTTTCGTTAGCAGAACAGACATGTCAATTACATGGGAGATGCCTTTGATGCGAGAACACTCGCAGCATAGGAATGTGGGCATCCTATGAGGATGTGGCAGAAAGAATCACTCAAATTCTCCGCAGTCGCTCAAAAGACGCTGTTTCCTGTAGTTTATGTACAACTGGATATTCAGCTCAGCTCAGAAAATGTTTCCAGTAAAAGATAGTAACACTCCAGAGTCGCTCAAAGTGATGATAAAAAAATAAAAAAGTCTAAATAAACATAGATGCATTCCTGGACTTCTTTTAAATATTGAAAAAATAACAATCTCTAGCTATGAATAAAAATGTATTTATGACACATGTACTGACCACTGCAGCAGCGATAGACAAAGAGAGCTGAAAGGGCTGATTGCATCATCTTGTTTTAATAAAAGAGACTAAAGAAAGAACAGTTATGAAATGCTAAACTCATGATCAAAAGTTGTCTTCAACATTATATGAAATGCGTGTATGCACTGGCTTTTTTGTTTGTTTGTTTGACAACCTCTGCATGCATACATTGTTTCCTGTGAATCCAAGCCAAAAACAACAAGTGGCCACCTAAGTGCAATGGAAACAAGCTGTAACCACAACACTGATATACTATCAGCTTATGAAGTTGATATGGCAAATGTGTTGGCAAGTATTTGCCTATTTACACATCCAGCACTTACAAAGTAACATTAGCCATCTTTTGGAGTCGTGTGTCTGGCCACCTGACATATGTAATTCCGATATTCACTCTTCTTTTCAGCTCTGCTTTGGTGTCCACCAAATCCTGAGAGAAATATCAGACTCTTTAGTGTCTAATATCTCCACTATGTTCACCACTGACTCGCTAACTTTGCCTGGGTGACATCTGGTGCTGCTTGAAATGGCTCAGACACGAAAACAGTAAAGTAGCGGGCCGAGAGCGAAAACAATGAGCTGAAGGACGCTATAAAGCACAACAGAGCTGAGCCGAACTGCAGAGTGTGGGATCGGTACGAGCAAGGCTTGTAACATCTCATACAATCATTAGATCTATCAATACAAAAATATTGATTATAGCAGTTTTAAGAATCATTTCTCTAATAGTGTGGCATCATATATGACATGTGCAGTCGAAGTGGTTGCATTTGCTGTGAGAGTGAGTGATAAAATACCACCTAGATACACTGTGCTGGCAGCCTGTGGCTTTGGGGTCTTAATCCAACACAGGCGGAACAGCCAGGTCCTCATAAGGGCTCTTTTCATGGAACTGTGGGCCTTGGTGCTTTCTGGGGCCTAGGGTGCAGGGACAAGCCGCCCTTCCCTCCCCTACCCCCCCCCC